>NC_073337.2:28240000-28422500 GCF_027580225.2 Misgurnus anguillicaudatus
TAGTACTTTATACATCTCTGGATGTGTGTGCCAAATTTAAAGCTCAACTAAGCACGCCAAGAGCCTTAAACATGCCTGAAATTAAAGTAAAGTTTGACGCGTTGCCATGGGAACAGCGTTCGAGATGTCTAAAATTCCTTCGCAATTTATCATCTACAATGTCTCGGCATCATGTTGACCACTTCTGGTGTCAATCGCATGAATCCCATACGAGGAGTATTTAAAGGTTCACAGCATGTAACTGTCAGCCTTAAATATGTGTAAAAATGAAAGTAAAGTTTGATGCATTGCCATGGGAACAGCGTTTGAGATATCAAAAATCCCTTCGCAATTTATCATCTACAATGTCTCGGCATCATGTTGACCACTTCTCGTGTCAATCGCATGAAAATCCTAGAAGGAGTATTGAAAAGTTAACTGTATGCAACTGAAAGGCTTAAATATGCCTTTAAAATGAAAGTAAAGTTTGACAGGTTGCCATGGGAATACCGTTTGAGATATCAAAAATCCCTTCGCAATTTATCATCTACAGTGTCTCGGCATTATGTTGACCACTTATGGTGTCAATCGCATGAAAATCCTAGAAGGAGTATTTAAAAGTTAACTGTATAAAACTGAAAGGCTTAAATATGCCTTTAAAATGAAAGTAAAGTTTGACGCGTTGCCATGGGAATACCGTTTGAGATATCAAAAATCCCTTCGCAATTTATCATCTACAATGTCTCGGCATCATGGTGACCACTTTTGGTGTCAATCGTATGAAAATCCTAGAAGGAGTATTTAAAAGAACATTGCATGGAACTTTCAAAAAAATCCAGCTTTGTGACTGACACACTTCCTGGCGCCTGCTGGTGGCGCTATACCCGGGAGTCACAATAGGCACATCGATGCGATCGGAATCTTCAGATGAACAAACACCCCGCGTGTCATTACAATAAGACATTTTTTGCCTTAGATATTAGACACTTCCTGTTTCTCTGATTTCGCCACAACTTTGTCGGCTCGCCATGGCAGAACCGTTTGAGATATCAAAAATCCCTTCGCAATTTAGCAAGTCCAATGTCTCGACATCATGTTCACCACGTTTGGTGTCAATCGCATGAATCCCCTGGGAGGAGTATATAAAAGTTCAACGCATGCATTTTTTAAACAATCCAAAATAGCCGACTTCCTGTTGGGTGGAGCTTAAATGTTAGAGGGCGAAAGTTGTTCGGGTCGATAAGATCTATAAGCGTACCAAGTCTCGTACATGTGCGTACATTTTTGCCCGATCTGTGCATCAATGGTTTTTTTTGCATTACAGGGGGCGCTACAGAGCCCCCGTGCCACGCCCGTGTTCCAGCCTTTGTCCGTTCGCAATGACGGACGACTCTGGCGTTTGTGCCAAATTTCAAGAGTTTTCGAGTATGTTAAGGCACCCAAAATGCCCAAAAGTGTTAAAAAAAAATAAAATTAAAAAAAAAAAATAATAAATTCGAGCAAAACCAATAGGGCTTCGCACCTTTCGGTGCAGGCCATTCTGGCCTGCTCCTCGGTGCTCGGGCCCTAAAAATATAGCTGCAAGCAGCGATGGCGGGCCCTCGCACGTTTATGTACCGCTACACGGTGCCTTCGAGGAAAACGATGCATGGTGGGCAAGTGCATCAAGTGGGTAAATATCTGTGGAGTATTTCATGTTGCTACTGACCTATTTAGGTACTGTAGGTAAAAGAAACCCCACATTTTAGACAATCGGGGGCGCTAGTGAGCCACTAAATAGACACGCCTTTATCTGACCTTTTTGTCAACACTTAACAGCCGACAACTCTGATGTGTGTGCCAAATTTAAAGTTAATCTAAGCAGGCCAAGAGCCTTAAATATGCCTGAAATAAAAGTAAAATTTGACGCGTTGCCATGGGAACAACGTTTGAGATATTAAAAATTCCTTCGCAATTTATCATCTACAATGTCTCAGCATCATGTTGACCAATTTTGGTGTCAATCTGATAAAAATCCTAGAAGGAGTATTTAAAAGAACATCGCATGGAACTGTCAAAAAATCCACCTTTGTGACTGACACACTTCCTGGCGCCTGGTGGTGGCGCTATACACGAGACTCACAATAGGCACATTGATGCGATCGGAATCTTCAGACAAACAAACAACCCGCGTGTCATCACAATAAGACATTCTTTGGCTTAGATATTACACACTTCCTGTTTCTTTGATTTTCCATGAATTTGTTGCTTCACCATGGCAGAATCGTTCGAGATATCAAAAATCCCTTCGCAATTTAGCAAGTCCAATGTCTCGGCATAATGATCACCACGTTTGGTGTCATTCGCATGAATCCCCTAGGAGGAGTATTTAAAAGTTCATTGCATGCATTTTTGAAACAATCCAAAATGGCTGACTTCCTGTTGGGCGGAGCTAATATGTTTGAGTGCGAAAGATGTTTGGGTCGATGAGATCTATATGTGTACCAACTTTCATACATGTGTGTACATGTTTGCCCGATCTGTGCCCCAATGTTTGTTTTTGCATTACAGGGGGCGCTACAGAGCTCCCTTGCCACGCATGTGGTCCAGCCTTTGCCCAGTCCTAATGGCCGATGACTCTGATATCTGTGCCAAATTTCAAGAGTTTTCGAGTATATTAAGGCACCCAAAGTGCATGACAAGAGCTTAAATATGCCTGAAAATGAAAGTAAAGTTTTACGTGTTTTCATGGGAGCAGCATTCGAGATATCAAAAATCCCTTCGCAATTTATCATCTACAATGCCTCAGCATCATGTTGACCACTTTTGGTGTCAATCGCATGAAAATCCTAGGAGGAGTATTTAAAAGAACATCGAATGGAACTGTCAAAAAATCCACCTTTTGTGACTGCCACACTTCCTGGTGCCTGTTGGTGGCGCTATACCCGTTACTCACAATAGGCACATCGATGCGATCGGAATCCTTGGCCGAACATACACACTGCGTTTCATCCCAATAAGACATTTTTTGCTTTAGATATTAGACATTTCTTGTTTCTCTGAATTCACCATAAATTTGTCGCTTCACCATGGCAACACCGTTCGAGATATCAAAAATCCCTTCGCAATTTAGCAAGTCCAATGTCTCAGCATCATGTTCACCACTTTTGGTGTCAATTGTATGAATTTCCTAGGAGAAGTATTTAAAAGTTCATGACTGACACATTTCCTGGCACCTGGTGGTGGCGCTACCCGGGAGTCACAATAGGCACATCGATGCGATCGGAATCTTCAGACAAACAATCACCCCGCATGGCATCCCAATAAGACATTTTTTGCCTTAGATATTAGACACTTCCTGTTTCTCTGATTTCGCCACAACTTTGTCGCCTCGCCATGGCAGAACCGTTCGAGATATCAAAAATCCCTTCGCAATTTAGCAAGTCCAATGTCTTGACATCATGATCACCACGTTTGGTGTCAATCCCATGAATCCCCTAGAAGGAGTATTTAAAAGTTCACTGCATGCATTTTTTAAACAATCCAAAATGGCTGACTTCCTGTTGGGCGGAGCTAATAGGTTTGAGTGCAAAAGTTGTTCGGATCGATGAGATCTATATGCGTACCAACTCTCGTACATGTGCGTACATGTTTGCACGATCTGTGCACCAATGTTTTTTCTTGCATTACAGGGGGCGCTACAGAACTCTGACGTCTGTGCCAAATTTCAAGAGTTTTCGAGTATGTTAAGGCACCCAAAATGCCCAAAACTGTTAAAAAAAAAAAATAAAAAAAATAATAATAATAATAAATTCGAGCAAAAACAATAGGGCTTCGCACCTTTCGGTGCAGGCCATTCTGGCCTGCTCCTCGGTGCTCGGGCCCTAATTAAAGCTGCAAGCAGCGATGGAAGGGCCCTCGCACGCATGTGCACCGCCGCCCTATGACATTAGTAAAGCAGTGAACCAGGGGGATATGAATTAAAGTGGGTAAATATAGGTGGATATTCAAAGGGAAACTGTTGTGCCACACCGCCTGTGTGCAGCAGGTGGCGCTATGACTGTAACTGATTGTTGTTATATTGATGTGTTCAGGCCAGGACCCTTGTAAAACATATGAAGTCTGTGACAGGTCGGACAGTGCATGCCTGAGTTACAACAGCTTTCTCATAGTGAAACATCAAACTTTGCCAGGCCGCTACTGACACGCCCTTTAATGAAAAATCCAGATCTTCACAATTTATCATTTTAAAGTCCTTAAGTTCAGACTGACCAAATATAATGATGATCTTAATATATTTTAATGAGCAGCCAGTAATTGTTAAACATGGCAATTCCTGCTGCCAGCAGGTGGCGCTATTGCCATGTTGATGTGTTCAGGCCAGGACACTTATCAAACATGTGAAGCGAGGGTCAGATTGGACGGTTTAAGCCTGAGTTAGAACAACATCCTGTTTCATTGTGAAATACAGAATTTGGCAGGGAACCACAGACACACTCTCCAACAAAAACTCAAGATCTCCGCAATTTAGCATCGCAAAGGCCTTTACATGACACACACCAAATATGGTGATGATCTGATTAAATTTCTAGGAGGAGTTTGTTAAAGTATGAAGGCCAGAAATGACAAAATTTGCCCTCAAATTTCAGAGAAAATTCAAAATGGCTGACTTTCTGTCGGGTTTAGAGCTTTGCTCCAAGATACTTTTTTGTAGGTCTTGGGGCGCTACATGATCCTACCGCATTTTGTATCTGTTCGTTTAATGTAGCTGGCGGGCTGCTGTTTTGAATTTTTGAAGGTGGTGCTATTGAGCCTTTTTTACACCCCCAGGTCTGAAGCCTATATCAAATGAAAATATTCACCACATTTGACACGTGTGCACATGTGTCATGACTTTTTAAGCTTGTGTAGGCTGTCAAATTTGCAATTAGTTTAGCCATACTTTGCCAGGCCGCCATGGGCACGCCCTTTAACGAAAAGTCAAGGTTGTCGCTATTTCTCATAACAAAAGGCCTCAAGATTAGTCTGACCAAATATGACGTTTATATAGTTAAATCTCTAAGAGCCGTAAATCACAACTTAAAACATGGTATTTCCTGCTGCCACTAGGTGGCGCTATGGCTGCTACTGAATATAATCATGGAAATGTGTTTAGGCCACGACCCTTATCAAATGTGTGAAGTCTGGGGCAGATCGGACAATGTATGCCTGAATTGCAACCGATTCCTGTTTCATGGCAAAACATCACACTTTGCCAGGCCGCCACGGACACACCCTTCAACGAAAAGTCAAGATCTTTGCAATTTATCACCGCAAAGGGCTTAACATCAGTCTGACAAAATATGATGATGATTTGATTAAATCTCTAAGAGCAGTAAATCACAGCGTAAAACATGGCATTTCCTGCTACCTCTAGGTGGCGCTATGACTGAAGCTGAATTTTGACATTGAAATCTGTTCAGGCAAAGACCCTTTTCAAATATGTGATGCATGGGGCACATTGAACATTGTATGCCTGAATTATAACAACTTCCTGTTTCATGCGAAAATGGTGAAATTTGTCAGGCCGCCATGGACACACCCTCCAACGAAAAGTCAAAAGCTCCGCAATTTAACATCGCAACGGTCTTTAGATGATACTGACCAAATATGATGATGTTCTGATTAAATCTCTAGGAGGAGTTTGTTAAAGTCCGAAGCCTGAAAATGCCAAAATTTGCCCAGAAATCACAGCGAAAATTCAAAATGGCAGACTTCCTGTGGGGTTTAGAGCTTGGTTCCAAGGGACTTTTTTGTAGGTCTTGGGGTGATAGATGACCCAACCAAATTTCATATCTGTACGTTTTTCGTAGCGGGAAAGCTGTTCTCTTGAAATTTTGCAGGTGGCGCTGTAGAGTAATTTCTACATGCCCACTTCTGACACCTGCACCACATGTAAATTTTCGTCACTTCTGACGCGTGTGCAAAGTTTCATGAGTTTTCGAGCATGTTTAAGCCCTCAAAAATGCGATTCATTTTGGAGAAGAAAAGAAAAAGAAACTGAGCAAAAACAATAGGGCTTTGCACCCACGGTGCAGGCCATTCTGGCCTGCTCCTTGGTGCTCGGGCCCTAATAATAATCCGAGCAAAAACAATAGGGCTTCGCACCTTTCGGTGCAGGCCATTCTGGCCTGCTCCTCGGTGCTCGGGCCCTAATAATGTAATACTTCATTCATCCTCTAGATGGCAGAGTTGTCAATCAAATCATCAGTAAATGTTGTCATATATGAAGACTCTTCACTGTGCTTTAGTTTATGTTTTGACTTTGTTCCCAATGTAAAAATTAAAGTCTGAATTCACTGCACTTTTATTTTGAGGTCAAATTATTCTCACTGAACACAACACTGACCTACAATACTCACAACCTTCCTCAGACTTTGGTTTTAACTCAATTTCTTAAATCCAGAAGAAAGCACAGGGGCTCACTTTACTATAATAATTGCACGAGGAGACAAATCTCACCACAATCACCTCAATATATTTTAACATCTTACCTGTTTGACTGCATGGTCAAACTCATCGACCTGATACTGCACTCGTGCTTCTGTCCTAATCACAGCCAATCCGACAGAGAGCCATAATACACTCCGATATTACTTATATAACATCTACGACATAACATAAATCAGTGTGAGATTGATTTATCCTCTACTGCCACCATGCGGTCATGACTGAAATAACAGCAAACACTCCTCTGATCTCACACATGAGCGCGCTCCAAACATCACGCGCGCGTCAAAGACCACTGTGTGTTTAAATATAACTGTTTATTAAAACAGAATATAGGAAAATGTTGTGTTTTTGAAGCGAAGTCATTGATTGTTGACATATATTGTGAATTTAAGACGTGAGGAGTTAAATCGATGTTTAATTTTGATTATTAATGCCTGAAGTCACTCTTACGTCATCATTAGTGGTCCATTACTAGTCAGACGGCTCTGTTGTTGTTGTGGGAGCTCAACTGAGGTAAATCTTAAATAATTCTTTAAAAAATTTAATTAAACTTAACGTCCGATGAAAGTAAACATGTTTAAAGTGATGCTGCATATGAGGGTTCATCATATAATGTTCAAAGATGTTTCTGTTAATAGTTAAAGAGGGTGGGTAACGTTAGACGATTGCTTGTTTTTGTGCTTCAAATACTAAAAACATTAATATCAGGAATATATTAATATTCCATAAAACAAGATTACGAAATAAGCCAGACTTACAGTCGATTCGGTTCCATTAAGCAAACTTGACAAAGTTGGAACTCAGGTACTATGGCAACTTATACTTGGAAACTAGCCTGGTCCAGGGAAGGCTAACTGCCAGGCTAAGCATCAGTTGTTGCTAAACTAGACTTCCACTAACACTGAACTGTAAGTGCCATGATATTACCGCTAACTCTCTGACAATTTATTTGACTTTATAAATCAGTGTAAAAATTAACTTATATACTAAATTTAACACAATTTGTTAAAAAATAATAATTAATATAATATAGACAGTGTTTAACTATATGATATGTGATAGGCCTCTCAAATGTTTAGACCAATGCATTATACATTTTATTATAATTAGTTTTCTGTACGTTGTATTTATTTTCTCCTTTATGTGAAGCACTTTGGCTCCAAGCCTTCGTCAGGGAGTAAACACATTAAAAACAATCTCTTCCTGTTTTTTGATATGTGTTTGCTCCCTGATGAAGGCTTGTTCGTCAAAACGCGTTGGATTTACCATGTCCGAAGTTTTTAATTAGGTTTATTATGACCAATCCATATCAATAAAGTTTTTTACTTTTTTAAGAGAGTGCCTTTTAGTTTTTTGGTTTGTTAAACTTTATATATAAAAAACAGCTAATAAATGAAACATCTGCATTGTACAATGTTGTTAACAGAAACGAGTGTATTTGAATCAGTTCTGCTTAAATCTTCTCTAATATCTGTCTCATATTTCCTCAGGAGATTTACTTTACAAGACGAAGAGATAAAACATGAATATGACAAACTACTTTACAAGAAAAGACGGATTTGTAACAATCAACAGTTCAGTTAGAGGAAAATCCCGAGCATCCGAAACATCTTTACCTGACTGAAAATAAACGATTAGATGAAGAAGAAGAGATGAAAAGAGAGAGCAGTGAATGAAGAGAAGAAACTCAAACACAACACCTGACATCTCTGCTGACCAAACTCATTCATGTCATGAAGCAGAAATCACAACACAATCTGAAAGATAAACCTCACAAAATTATGACTGTTTATTATCATCTGTTTTTCATTTGTATTGTTTTAAAATTGTGTTTTGTGTTTTATTGTTGTGTAGCTTTATTGAATGAACACACAGAAGATAATGAGAAGATAAAGGAGGAGCTGAGAGGATAAAGAGAGGTGAGGAGAGAAGAAACTGACCATGATAACATCCAGTAGATGTGTGATATAACAAAGATATTACATTATAATAACACACAGACAGATTCATCACACAACTGCACAGAAATACATGTTATTAAGATGAAGTTGTGTTATTTGTTTTCTGTAGTTTCCTCAATCCTTTAATTTTATGATGAATCTTTTATGTCAGACATAAATCACTGATGTTTGATTTATTTTACCTGCAGAAATTCAAGACAAAACTCCAAGAAGAGTGAACTCGAGCTCAATCTACAGATGAATCTGTTACTGCAGAAGATCCAAACTCAACACAAATCATTCAATAGCAGTAAGACTCAAAACCCTCAGCTTTAAATTGTTTAAAACATTGTGATGTTGAAATGCACTTTCAGGGCCGGCCCGAGGCATAAGCGAACCAAGCGGCTGCTTAGGGCCCCGCTGGCCACCAGGGGGCCCCCGCCCCAATCGTTTTTTTAATTTTTTTTTTTATACAATTAAATAACTTAAACAGGTAATATAAATGGATAAATGAATGAATACGAATTTATAAATGAATAATTAAAGACAAGAAAATTTTGATTTGCAGACAACTATGTGTCTGCAGTGCTAGCGTTTTAGTCAGGCGCAACATAGACACCTGCGCCACCTGCGCCACCTGCGCGTCGGCGCGCAAGTGCACTACGTCGTCACTCACTGTAAACAATGATGAGCCATTTGGCATGTCACAAAAAAGGATATATCCCTCTGGGGCCGAAAAGAGAACAAAGAAAAGGACCGAGGATGAGAAAAAAGAGCAAGATAAAGGTATGTTTGCATGATTATATACAGTATGTTTAATTTGTGTTAGTGGTGTGACAGATCGACGTTAATCCGTGACCGTGATCGACCCACGGTTCGGCTCGTATGCGCTTAAATAGTGAAAGTTTATCATTTGCACGTGTTTCAAAGGCTTGCAAAAGTTAACATTTCAAGTGATTTTAAACAATTTATCCCGCAAAAAGGCGCTAAAGTGAGCAGTATTCTGCATGCCCATGCGGTTTAAATTGTCCAGCCCAGCTCCCTTCAGAGATCAGAACACTAACACTTGATGTTTAAACTTTAGAGAGAGTTACGCTATTTTGTGTCATACTGTAGTCCATTAACATATTTGAGGAATAGAGCACTGAAAACAACTTTATGCTCTGCCGTCTGTATTTCCGTCTGTGTGAGCGCGCCGCGTATAAGTGCACTTAGTAGGGCACACATGGAGAGACGAACATAAAATCTTTCTGTTCTTGACAGGGCACATACAAACAAAATGATCTCCACAGTACTCTTTTCCAATAAAAACATTTGTTTATGTCTTTGGACGGTTTATGTATAGATTAGGCAGAAACCAGGTCCGTGCTTCTCTTAAAGAGACAGCAACCTTAATTAACCTACTTAAGTCTGTGTCATTAATGTTAATCAAACCTTCCAAGACAAAGAGAAAATCACTTCTGTAGCTCTAAAAAAAAAAGAATTATATTTAATTCATACAATAAAGTGTTATGATTCATTTGATTTGATTTCTGTACCTAATGCTAATATTAGCCCTTACTTAATGTGCAACTTTGTTCTTTTTATAAATGTTTGTAAGTAATTTCCTCATTTTTTATTAGTTTTTCCAACCCCTTATTCTGCTGATTCGAAAAATTATCAGATCTGTGCCTCAAAAACCATAATGTGATCAGAACCGTGAGTTTTGTGATCCATCACACCCCTAGCTAGCATTGCTGTATGTGTTGAAGTGAACGTTCCAACATCGGTAATGTTCCAGCTTCATAGGCAAAGCACATGCGCTCTCTGTCTAAGATCTTTGGTAAGAGATGGTATTGGACTTTATGAGAATATATACCAATACCATGTTGGGTAGGGAGATTTTTGTGATGAAAATAGACTTCAATCTTATTTATATGGTGGGTAGTGATGTAACAGTGCTATCCTCATATTTATTTATTTATTGCTTGTTGTGTAAGTAATAAAAAATTAGCAAAATAAACTAATTCTACTCGCTCAACTATGCACTTATCCAATGCTATTTTTTTCAGGAACACTGTTGAAGTACTTTGGAGCACAACCAACTCTACCCGCCCCTGATGTTTCATCAAGTGTCAGTGCCTCCACAGCTGATGATGCAGCAGATGAGGTTTTTCTTGTTGGCCAATGTTAACATTCCATAGCCTGTTAATATGACATGACACATTGAAGAATAAAGTCTTTTATTTAAGTATAGATTTTTTTCATTATTTAACCTCACTGTATTCATTTATAATGTAACATTAGAGCATGACATTTGTGTCCGCGTGGTGGGAGGGGGGCCCCCAAACACATTCTGCTTAGGGCCCCGAAGAGGCTCAGGCCGGCACTGTGCACCTTCACACAAGAAACTGTGCTGTTTAGATGGCCGTTTAAATAAAACCACATTGTACAGTATGATGCTCTCTGATATTTTATTTATACTCTTGTCCAACCAGCCATAAAAATAAAGTACATTTCTACCTTTTCTATAAAAGCAAAGCATGTTATATTCAATAAAAAACTATTTGAAATATTAATAAAACATTAGACACTGTAGTTTTAGTAGCAAAACTATTACTATCACTTATATGATTGTAAGTTGTAATATGATTTCATGACATGAGACAGTGGGTGTGTTCTGTTCTTAACAATAAGAATAGAAACAAGAAAAATATAAATAAGCATAGTTTAGTTTCAGAATATAAACATGCTTCCTTTACTCAGCATTTCTTCATTCTAAAATGTTCTAGGAATATGCATTTCCTTTTGTTTATATTTAGGTCATGAACCATGGTCATTTTAAGATCGCGCTGTTCTTTTTGTCCTATTGCGTGATCCGTAGTTGAGAAGTAATCTCTCATGCTTTCATTTGCGTTCCCGCAGTTCTCCTCTAGTGCGTTACATTCACGGTGCTTCTTTCTTGTCTATCCTCTTCTCATGTCTGACGTAGCATCGTCGGTATGTATCATTTGTTTTGTGACATTATTCCGGAAGTATTATGTTGTTTTTGATGATAATTTACGTGTGTAAAGTGTAATCTGAGGATGTTTTGAAAGTGCGTGAATTACGTATACGCTAGCTCTCACGTGTTTATTTGTTAACGAGCTGCACGGTAAAGATGTTATAATGTCGTGAATGTAGTTCACGTTAGTATTTATTTTAGTACTTCGTTTAGTATTTTCATATGTATCTCTTTTTAGTTTTAAAATGAGTACAAACGGAAAAACAACAGTTATTGTGCAATTTGCTTTTATTTTTGGGTAATTTGTCATTGCTTTTTTGTGTGTTGCAGTTTTACTATTTTCCTTGTAACTCCATTAAACCTGTGGAATTAAATCAAGCTTCAGAGTCATGGGGTTGGGAAAAAGTTTAGCTGGCTGTCAAGATATAAAGTAGACATATCGAGGACGGCACAGTAAAACGACGTCTATCAAGCAAGCGAGGTGAAAGATATCAAGTTGGAAGCTAGCCAAACATGTCTTCTCACGCATCCAGGGGACGGTCAACAGACCATACTCTACAGCCAAGTGCTACTGCAGCAACGCACGCCACAGAGCTACACGCTGCAGAACAGAGTCTGCATGGAAATATAGCAGCACAAGAGAACCCATACAGTGCATCAATAAGGACACGCTCACAAGCATGTTGTTCAGTGAGATCCAGTTCATCATCAGTGGGGTCTGCAGCAGTCAGAGCAAGAGCGAAGGCTGAGGCAGCAAAGGCACGCCTATGCTATGCTGAAGAGGAAGCAAATCTGAGGCTACAACAAGCTAAGTTGGAAGTGTCTATAGAAATGCTAAAACATAAAAAAGAGACTGCAGCAGCCATTGCTGAAGCAGAGGCATTCGAAGCAGCTGCTGATGTAAAGAGTGAGAAACATAGTTGTGACCTGAACAAAGACTCTGTTCCTTTAGAAGCCTCACAACGTACAAAGCAGTATGTGCTTGATCAACTAAAAGAAAGGGATTCAGAACTTAAGTCATGTGAAAACGGTGACGCATCAGCAAAGAGAGAGTCGGTCACTAACCACAACGTGTCACCTCCACCACTAAAGCCTGAATCCAGTCCCTTCTATCCGCAACAGAACAATACTGCTTCTCATCATCTCACCTCACAGCAGCCTTACATCAGCACATACGAGGGCAGTCACAAGCCATTTAACAGGACTCCTGAAGACGTTCGTCTATCTCACATCAAGTCCAGTGGTGAGCATGCTTCTCCTACACACCACTTTAGAAAACAAAATCACGACATCCAGCCTCCTTCCGCACAACATGCCATACGGACAGATTTCTATGACTGCAGCTCATACATAAATGATGGCGGCTCACACGTAAATGACTTTGTCAGGTATCTAGCTCGCCGTGAGCTTGTGGCTACAGGCCTGCTTCAATTCAATGACAAACCCCAAAATTACAGAGCATGGAAGCGTTCCTTTTTGACTGCCGTCAGAGGCCTTAACCTGGAGCCGAGTGAGGAGATGGATCTTCTGTTAAAGTGGCTTGGAAAGGAGTCAGCAGAACATATTGAGCAGATAAGAGCAATACATGTTAATCGGCCAGAAGCAGGACTTGCCATGGCATGGGAAAGACTAGACCTTACGTATGGCTCAGCTGAAGCAGTAGAAAATGCTCTGTTCAAACGCATTGACAGTTTTCCAAAAATAATAAACCGAGATGGACCTAAGCTGACAAAGCTGGGTGATCTACTAATGGAACTGCAGGCCGCTAAGGCTGAAGGGGACTTACCAGGCCTGGCTTTCCTTGACACAGCAAGAGGTGTCAACCCGATCGTACAGAAACTCCCGTTTCGTCTACAGGAAAAGTGGGTGGTAGCTGGTGCAGCATACAAGCATCAAAACCAGGTGAACTATCCTCCCTTTTGCTTCTTTGTCGATTTTGTCATCCAGCAGGCTCGTATTGCCAATGATCCAAGCTTTAGCCTCAGCACCAATACAGACATAGCCCCCAGGACAGAGAGGATAGCGTGGAAGCCGAACAGGCAACGGGAGGTCGCCGTCCACAAGACAGAGGTATCACCCAGAGCCACATTTGACACGGGTGAGTCTCCAACAAAACCTGACGGCAGCGAAAAACTGTGTTTGTTACATAAAAAGCCACACCCTCTTCGGAAGTGCCGGGCGTTCAGAGAGAAGCCCATTGACGAGCGCAAAACACTCCTCAAAGAAAACAACGTGTGCTTTAAATGTCTGTCTTCCTCGTCTCACATAGCAAAGAACTGCAAACTCAATGTCCAGTGTTTCGAATGTAAAAGCAACAGGCACAACACCGCGCTCCACCCTGGTCCCGCGCCCTGGCAGCAGGAAGCTGGCCCTGCTTCTGAGCACGGCGGGGAGGGAGATGAAGCTTCAGCGCAGTCTCAGGTCACCAACAAATGCACAAAAGTCTGCGGAGGTGAACTCACAGATCGCTCCTGCTCGAAAATATGCCTTGTTAAGGTGTTCCCAGCTGGCCACAGAGAAAAAGCCATGACGTTGTATGCAGTTATGGACGAGCAAAGCAATAGGTCACTGGTTCGCTCACAGTTCTTCGAAATGTTCCATGACCAAAGCCCAAGTGCTCCTTACACACTGAGAACATGCGCTGGAGTGAAGCAATCAGCAGGGAGAAGGGCCAGTGGCTATGAGGTGGAGTCTCTAGATGGAGCTGTTCGCATCCCATTGCCAAGCCTCATAGAATGTAACGACATACCGAACAACAGAGAGGAGATACCAACCCCCGAAGTAGCTCTTCATCACGTTCATCTAAGGTCAGTTGCACACCTCATCCCAGACATTGATCCGCAAGCCCCTATCATGCTTCTCTTAGGACGGGACATTATCAGAGTGCACAAAGTCCGCAAACAGGTGAATGGCCCTCACAACCTGCCTTACGCACAGAAGTTAGACCTGGGGTGGGTCATTGTTGGAAATGTATGCCTAGGTAATGTTCACAGGCCACTGACAATTAGCACGTTCCACACAAACATTACAGAGCGGCAACGACCCACTCTCTTTAATGCATGCCCCAATGTGTTCCATGTGAAGGAGAGGTTCAGTGACACCCAAGCCACCAGTGATCCCTCAGCATATCTTGCGGACCAGCCTATCTGCGAAACCGACCACCTTGGATGCACAGTGTTCAGGCGGAACAAGGACGACAACCAGGTGGCTCCCTCCATTCAAGATACAAAGTTCATGGAGATAATGGATGAGGGACTGCAAAAAGACTCAAATAACAGTTGGGTGGCTCCATTACCCTTTAAGAACCCACGTCCACGGCTCCCAGACAACAGACAACAGGCGCTGAGGCGTCTCATGTCTCTGAAACGTAACTTTGATAAAAAGCCTGAGATGAGAGACCACTTTCTCTCCTTCATGGACAACATGTTTCGGAACGGTCATGCAGAGTTGGCCCCCCCTCTCAGCTCGGATGAAGAAAGGTGGTACTTACCAACATTTGGGGTGTATCATCCGAAAAAGCCTAAGAAAATCCGTGTGGTGTTCGATTCCAGCGCCCAATACAATGGCGTATCACTCAACAACGTGTTGTTAACTGGACCTGACCTCAATAACACACTACTGGGAGTGCTGATGCGGTTCAGAAGAGAGGCCATCGCAGTCACAGCCGACATAGAACAGATGTTCTATTGCTTCCGGGTAAGAGAAAAGGACCGTAACTTCTTACGTTTTCTTTGGTTCGAGAACAACGACCTCTCAAAAGCCATCGTGGATTACCGCATGAATGTCCACGTCTTTGGCAATAGCCCGTCACCAGCAGTGGCTATTCATGGTCTACACAAGTCTGTCCAAGGAAACGAATTCCATGTCGACCCAGATGTGCAGCACTTTGTGTTGCATGACTTCTATGTCGATGATGGGCTGAAGTCCCTGCCCACTGCTCAAGCTGCTATCAGCCTGTTAAAAAGGACACAGGATGTGCTCTCTAAATCAAATCTGAGACTTCACAAGATTGCAGCGAACAACAAAGAGGTCATGGACTCCTTTCCATCCAGTGACCACGCGAGTGACCTCAAAGACCTTGACCTCGATGCAGACGCACTGCCATTGCAGCGCAGCCTCGGGCTTGATTGGAATCTCAAGACAGACTGTTTCCTTTTTAATGTCTCAAGTGAAATCAAGCCCTACACACGGCGGGGTGTCCTGTCCACGATCAATAGTCTCTATGACCCGCTAGGATTCGTTGCGCCCGTCACAGTCCAAGGCAAGGCTATCCTGCGAGAGCTCACGACGGAGAACGGTGACTGGGACGCACCCTTACCTCCTGCAATGAAAGATGCCTGGACGTCATGGAGAGCCTCTCTGTCTGAGCTTGCCAAGCTTTCCATTCCAAGGTGCTACACAGAAGCCTCACCATCAGCAGCGGTAAGAAGAGAACTGTGTGTGTTCTGTGATGCGTCAGTCAAAGCTATCGGTGCTGTGTGCTATCTAAAAGTGACAGACAGTAATGGCAACAACCAGATTGGATTTGTAATGGGGAAAGCCAAGCTGGCCCCCCGCCCTGAACACACAGTGCCAAGACTTGAACTCTGCGCTGCAGTGCTTGCTGTTGAGTTAGCAGACCTGGTCTCAACAGAACTAGATCTACAGCTTGATGCTGTAACCTACTACTCGGACAGTAAAGTAGTCCTGGGCTATATTTGCAATGAGACTAGGCGCTTTTATGTCTATGTCAGCAACCGAGTGTTACGCATCCGAAGATCATGCCGTCCAGACCAGTGGCGTTACGTGCCTACAGACATGAACCCTGCAGATCACGCAACACGTTCCGTCCCTGCTAGCCAATTGAAACACACCAACTGGTTAAGTGGGCCCAAATTTCTCTCCAAGCCAGAGCCCAGCATTTCTGAGAGCACTTATGACCTTGTGGACCCAAGCTCAGACCCAGAAATCCGCCCCCTGGTGTCTGCCTTAAGCACTGCAGCCTCAAACCAGCAACTGGATTCACAACGCTTTGCAAAGTTCTCTACCTGGAAGTCATTAACTCGTGCATTCACTCGCCTCATTCACATAGTTTGTCATTTCAAGACAGCTCACAGAGAGAACACAGCATGCAAAGGCTGGCATTACTGCAAAGCTGAATTTACAGTTGAGGAATCTGAGAAAGCGTCAGCTGTAATCATCCAAGCAGTTCAAAAGGAAGTCTACAGCCAAGAGATAAAGTGCATTCAAAAACATGAAAGGATGCCAAAAACAAGCCCTCTCAGAAATCTGGATCCGTTCATTGACACACTTGGCTTTCTCAGAGTTGGAGGCCGGCTTCATTATTCAAGTGTTGATCAGGGTGAAAAGACTCCTCTTATTATTCCTGGCCAGCATCACATCGCCACTTTGCTTATCAAACACCACCACAAACAAGTCCAGCATCAAGGCCGTCACTTCACTGAAGGGGCAGTCCGTTCTGCTGGCCTTTGGATAGTTGGAGGAAAGAAAAAAGTAAGCAGCATCATTCACCACTGTATAACATGCAGAAGGCTCAGAGCTCCTCTCGGTATCCAGAAAATGGCTAATATGCCAGCTGATCGTCTTTCAACAGATCCTCCATTCTCTAATGTAGGTCTTGATGTGTTCGGCCCATGGATTGTCTCCTCGCGGAAAACCAGAGGCGGCTGCGCTCAAAGTAAAAGGTGGGCAGTGATTTTTACGTGCATGAGCATAAGAGCTGTGCACATTGAAGTCATAGAATCCCTCGACACATCTAGCTTCATCAACGCGCTACGGCGTTTCCTTTCAGTGCGTGGGCCGGTCAAAAACATTCGTTCCGACCGCGGCACGAACTTTATTGGTGCCTGTAAGGAACTGAAGATAACCTCAAACATTGACAGCACTGCCGTAAAGACTTTTCTCTCAGACAAGGGTTGCATCTGGTCTTTTAATCCCCCACATGCATCCCATTGGGGTGGATCATGGGAGAGAATGATAGGGCTGGCAAGAAGGATTCTGGATGCAATGTTTCTCCAGCTGAAAGACAAGCTCACCCACGAGGTGCTAGTGACTTTCATGGCAGAAGTCGCAGCGATCATCAACGCCAGGCCACTTGTTCCAGTGACTATGGACCCTGATGACTCGTTTGTTCTCACGCCAGCTGCTCTTCTCACACAAAAGACAAACAGTGTGCCTGCTCCTGCTGGTGAGTTTGGAGTTTCAGACCTCTACAAGTCCCAGTGGAGGCAGGTTCAGCAGCTCTCCAACACCTTCTGGGACCGTTGGAGGAAACAATTCCTCCCAACACTGCAGGCCCGCAAGAAATGGCAGTCCACTCAGCCAAACATTCAGCCTGGAAGCGTTGTTCTCCTTAAGAACATTCAAGCACCTAGGAATGAATGGCCTCTTGGACTGATTACTCAGGCCTTCCCTAGCAAGGATGGAAAAGTACGCCAGGTTGAGGTAAAGATTATCAAACCAGGAGGGTCTAGCCTCTTTCTCAGGCCAGTCAATGAAATTGTTCTCCTTCTGCCTCCAGAGGCACAGTAAATGGACTGTTTAGTAAATGGACTGTTTAAAAAAAAAAAAAAACTGTGCATGGACTGTTGGGTGACGTGTGTCCACGTCAGACGGGGAGTGTTCTGTTCTTAACAATAAGAATAGAAACAAGAAAAATATAAATAAGCATAGTTTAGTTTCAGAATATAAACATGCTTCCTTTACTCAGCATTTCTTCATTCTAAAATGTTCTAGGAATATGCATTTCCTTTTGTTTATATTTAGGTCATGAACCATGGTCATTTTAAGATCGCGCTGTTCTTTTTGTCCTATTGCGTGATCCGTAGTTGAGAAGTAATCTCTCATGCTTTCATTTGCGTTCCCGCAGTTCTCCTCTAGTGCGTTACATTCACGGTGCTTCTTTCTTGTCTATCCTCTTCTCATGTCTGACGTAGCATCGTCGGTATGTATCATTTGTTTTGTGACATTATTCCGGAAGTATTATGTTGTTTTTGATGATAATTTACGTGTGTAAAGTGTAATCTGAGGATGTTTTGAAAGTGCGTGAATTACGTATACGCTAGCTCTCACGTGTTTATTTGTTAACGAGCTGCACGGTAAAGATGTTATAATGTCGTGAATGTAGTTCACGTTAGTATTTATTTTAGTACTTCGTTTAGTATTTTCATATGTATCTCTTTTTAGTTTTAAAATGAGTACAAACGGAAAAACAACAGTTATTGTGCAATTTGCTTTTATTTTTGGGTAATTTGTCATTGCTTTTTTGTGTGTTGCAGTTTTACTATTTTCCTTGTAACTCCATTAAACCTGTGGAATTAAATCAAGCTTCAGAGTCATGGGGTTGGGAAAAAGTTTAGCTGGCTGTCAAGATATAAAGTAGACATATCGAGGACGGCACAGGGTGTGATTATTGAGTCACACAGTCCCTCCCACTTTGTTTGGCTCCTCCCCCACATCATCATAATCTGTTGTGTAAAACAAAAGCACATTCATATTCTTTTATTAATTGTATGAAGCTTTTAAACTGAACTATTTAAATAGATAATATATAAAGATCAAATATATTATAATATACATCTTTAAATGAGATCTAGAGGTTAATAATCTACCTAACAGGTTTGTCACATCTTCACTGTCATTCTTCACATCATCATACTCCTCCTGAACTCTCTCTGATGAAGTCACATGACAAACAACTCATATTGTGATTTGTAATACATCATGTCTCATGTCATAGACACATTTCTCTTTCTGACACTAACTGATAACAGCTGATAAAGTCACAATAACTGGATTAATGCTATAATAGACATAAATAAGAAACTTAGATGTACTGCTTGATAAATGTGCACTTCTGTGTAACTCACCTATTACACCTTTAAAGTTCTGTCCATTGATGATGACATCATCATAACTCTCTGTTGTGTTCACATACATAAGAGATAAACAACAAATCGCATCAGAATGACAAAGAGTCAGTAAACTTACATTTATCTGTACTGAGCGTCACTTTAAATAGATGTTACGTTACAAAAACAGACTAGAAATGAAGTAAAATCACCCTTTAGAAGATCAGAGTTTTGTCCTGTGGTGATGATGACATCATCATACTTCTCAAGTGTGTCTTCTACAAATATAACATGAGACACACGTCATCACACTCATAGACATATAAAGTATATTTTCTCTTCATGTACAGATCTTATATTTCATCTTAATACAGAATAACAGAAGTGCACCTGTCTCACTGTCTGCTTTTAGTCCATCAGTGATGACATCATCATAATATTCTGCTGGGACTTTATTCACCATCTCTTCTACATCAACACATAACATGTTTGAAACAAAATACAAAATATCTGTCTGTACATTATGACACCATGAAGTCTGATCAGTCAATAAAGTCACAAACCTTTCAGGTCACTGCCATTAGAGACATCATCATAATATTCAATCTTGTAGTCTTTTGCTATAAAGATAAGAGATTCAGAAACTTTAGTGTTGTGAATTGTAATGTGTATATTTGTCAAGTTTGTCAAAAATTATCAAATAATTTGTCTTAATTTGCTTCAAATCCTAAATATTGATTTCAGTCCTCTAACCTGAGAGAAGCTCATCAGCATCTTCATATCCAGAATGCTGTTCTTCAGAGATGAGACTCGCTGTTAAAGTGAAGCAGAAGATTCAGAAACATGTTGATCATTACAAACAACCTGAACCTACATTTACATCACAGAGCACAAAAATATCACATCAAGCTATTTTATCTAGATTTATATTAAAACATTATTTAGACATTAAAAATATAAGTTAACTTCATTCTGCAAACACGCACCTGTATCCTGACATGAACTCATCTCTCACCGGATTCAAGACAAACAGACAGGAAGAAGCGCACACACACACACACACCTGCATATAAACTTACAAGCATATGAACCCCCCTCCCCATTAACCTCCAAAAAATAATAACACACACACACACACACACACACACACACACACACAGCTCTGTGGAGGAATTGTGTGGTTTGAAGCCGGAGTTTTAACAGGACTAATAATAGACGAACATCAGCTCAACTCACAAACATCAGACTGACTTTAATATTTCTACATCTGATTTGATTGAATAAGACAGAAGTCTCACCTCTCTGAGTGAAGTGTTTGTGTGTGTTTGTGTGTCTGTGATCAATCTCTTCATAAACTGCTTCAGTCTGAGTCCTGTGTCTCCTCTTAGAGAGAGCTGTGAGTGTAGACACACAAACACAACACATGACTGATGATACACTGAACAAGAGTGTAGTAAGATTGATGTTGATGTAGTTCAATATGTCAGATGTGTACTTGTATGTGATGTGTGGATCTCTGTACCTCTCCTCATCTCTCTGTTGTGTTGAATCAGTATCAGCAGCGGCACTAAGAGCAGTAAGAGCAAAACTCCCAGTACAATCACAACCACTGGAGGATTGAAGAGAGGAGGAGTTTGTGGAGGAGTCACTGATCTCCTGTTTGTCTGAGAAACTGAAGGAGAAGCTGATGTTGTTGTGGCAGGAGTTGTAGACACTGACAAGTCTGTAAAATAAAACACACATATTAAAGAAAGTGCTGAAATGATAATGAATTGATCTCTTAGTGTTTCTCTCTCACTTGCACAGATGAGTCTAACTTGTTCTTTGTGTGAGCAGTCAGTGTGATTTTTCAGGACATGAGGACAGTCCCACAGGTGAATCTCAGTCCCTCTGCACTCGACTCTGTTCATCCACACAACACCTTCACCAGCACCAAACGCTTCATTCCCATCAACACTCAATGCTGCTCCACAACCCAGCTGCCTGCAGACCACCTGAGCATCTCTGATGTCCCACAGATCATCACAGACTGAACCCCACACAGAGTTATGATAAACCTCCAGTCTCCCCGAACACAAACCCTTCCCTCCACTCAGTCTGAGAGGAAGATGATCTACATCACACACATCAAACAACATTTACAACAACACACTCAAACACAAACTGTGATTTAAATGTTGAGTACACATAGATGGAACATGTCTTTATACAATTTTATACAGATGTAATTGTTTTATATGTAAGGAATAATTGACAACGGGTCGTTAAATTATTTAAAAATAATGCACACCTAAGCTGGTAATGTGGCACAACGCGAAGTCAGTTATTCCACTTATACCTTGGTCACCACAAACATTGCTCTGGTGCCTTTTTTTAAGACATTTTGACAGGTTAGGTGTGCGGTTACAGAAAAATAATCAACATCCATGGAACATTTCTCAGCCAATCAAAATAAAGCATTCAACAGCCCTGTATAAACATACTTGAACATTGTCTCTGATGAGGAGATGGTGAGGTAGAACATGACAGATGACTCCGAGGAACTTCATTAATCATTGTCTCTGAAATCATTAATAAATATATTCACATAATATATCTATCAATGAGAAAATGTCAAATATATATATTTTTTTAAATTTCAGCAATGTACTCTTAAAAACCCTTTAGATAATACATACAAACTGTACCCAAAATACTTAGAAATATCATAAGACTGTTATTTTAATTTTATCTCACCAGAGCAGATAATGTTGGCCACTTCATCTCTACTATAGTAATTCTGTCCCCAAGGTGAAGATGGACACTGCCAGATAGTGAAGTCATGTGATCGACAATTAAAGTAATCCAACCAATTCTGAGACCTCAGTCCATCTGAAGAAACGGGTTCACTGGCAGATCTTCCACAGTTCAGCTCTTGACAGATCAGACTCGCTGTGTCTCTGTTCATCTGATTGTAGCAAACATTACCCCAGGATCCATTGTAGAAAACCTCCACATTCCCTTTACAGCCTTCAGTTAACCTGAACTCTTTAAACTCTAGATTGAAAAGACAACTTACAACAATCACAGTCAGTACTTTAAATTTGCTAATTAAACATTTTACAATGAATGTATCTGATCAAAACATTTAAATATATTTAACCACAATCACTTCATACAGTAAATACAGCTTTCTGTTTACCTGAGCACACGACTCCTACATCCTCCTTGTGTTTACAGTCATGATCTCCCCAGACCCGTGAAGAGCAGCTCCACAGTGACGTCTCATTCCCCTCACAGTTCACATCATCCAGCCATATGGGTCCAGAACCAGGACCAAACCAGGCTGATACTGGTTGATTACTGAGAGCCACTCCACACTGCAGCTGTCTACACACCACATGAGCATCTTTAATATCCCAGAAGTCATCACACACTGTACCCCATGAGCCTTTGTGAAAAACCTCCAGCCTCCCTGCACAATCTCCACCAGAACCCACCAACCTGATGGACCTCTGACCTGTGAGTTCAAATATACAAGGAGAAAACAATGCTTGTACAAATACAGTATTGACTACTGACAAATGATGAATACGGTCAGTTATGCTCACTTTGGCAGGTGATTTTCAGCTGTTGTGTTGCGCTGCAGTTGAGAGTTTGTGGAGATCTGCAGTTCCTCAGATGATCTTCAGTCCCAGAGCACTGGAAGCCCATCACACACTCATAACTGTGTTCATCACTGGATGAAGAGGAGTTAGTGAAGTTCAGCACAGAGCCACAGCCCAGCTGTCTGCAGACCACAGAGGATTCAGTGAGACTCCAGGAGTCCAGCAGAACTCTCCTCCAAACCTGATGAATGTAAACTTCCACCTCACCCTCACACTCTCTCTCTCCAGACAACCTCACTCGACCATCATGAAGAGACAGAGAGGAATCTGGAGAAAGGATTTGACATTTTCAGATTGATTACGATCACACTACAGTAACTTCATGTTAATGACAGAGTGAAGTTCACTCACTAGAACAAATGACTCCAACATCTTGTTTATGAGAGGATTCAGCTCGACTCCATGAAGAGATTGAACATTCTGAGAGTTTTGTTTCATTCCCCTGACAATCAAACACATCAGCCCAGATTTCACCAGATCCCTCTCCAAACCAGTCCACTCCCACAACAGACACAGCAATCCCACAATTCAGCTCTCTACAGAGAACATTGGCAGCTCTCATATCCCAGCATGCATCACAAACTGTTCCCCACTCATTAAGGTATCGAACTTCAACTCGACCAGAGCAGATATCAGGACCGTTCATCAGTCTGTGGTCAAAGTAACCTGCACAGAGATCTCAGAGGTTAATGAAACAGAATATAACAAAAATACAGACAGAAGAGATTTAATATAGAGATAGATATTTATCTTAGCACTACAAAATCTGGGCAAAGATCTCAGATTACTAAAACACAGAACAGCTCATAACAAGAGATTGACATCAAAATGTATTTAAAATAAAAAAATACTTCAGATAAAATGTATTCAAATAAATATCAAGAACCTTGTAAATGCAATAAAAAACAAACAGGAGCTCTTTGTATTTTAATTCTTAATAGAGAAAATACAAGAAATTAATCAATTACTGAAATATCATCATTAGGCTGAAGTCCATCTAAACCTTAACCTATAATAAGTTTCACTTTCTATTTTTCCTCTGTGCTCTTCATCTTAATTGATATCAAATCTTAATGTTGTTTAGTTTTAATAATATTATCAAATCTTGAACATCTTTATTTTTAAGAGTATAGTTGTCGTAGAGCTGCAGCTCTTGTATTAAAGTTGGGGAGCATCGCTGAACTGTTGATACAGAAAAACCAGCAAGAGACTGATTGGAACAAAGAATTTTATGTAAATACAAAATTACTTTTTTAATTTTAAAAGTTTTGCATTTTGAATATTAACAATATGATTTGCTTAAACTAATATTAGATTTATTTATATAGTTTCAGAATTTGTATTTACCAGAACATGTGAGTCCCACATCATTGTCATGGGAGCAGGTTACTTTATGTGAAGCATATGAACATAATCGACTTAGTGATTCGTCTCCTCTACATTGAATCTCTTGTGTCCACACCTGCCCCTCTCCTTTACCAAAAGTATCTGCACCCAGCAGCTGTACAGGAACCCCACAATTCAGCTCTCTACACACAACCTCTGCATCCTGATCATCAAACACAGCATCACACACTGACATCCAGGTGTTCCCACGAAGCACCTCGACTCTTCCAGAACACAGATGAGGTCCATCAACAAGTCTTGCAAACCTTCCATAGTTTATGATTTCTGATTATATGGACAAAGTGAACAGTACAGAACATTATAACTGGATTTGATAAGACAAGATCATACAAAGTTCTTATCAAAAAGAACCTTAAAGTAAACAGACTGTGTGACTTTTTTTTTTTATAAATAATTAAAAACTGCATAAATGCCTGTTTCTTGGTAAATTATATTATTGTCACTGTATATGTAAAACATATGATAAATGATAATACTTCAAGTTCAAATGCATTGTATAAAAATACACAAGGATAGATTTTGTACTTTGAATCTAAATGCAGAAATATACAATCATACTTCATGACAGTTCTGATTAAATACAATGAATAATTCTCATTTAATAACAATATAATATTTAGAGACGCTCACCTGAGCAGATCACACCAGCATCGTGAATATGCTGACAGTCATGATCACCCCACTTATTTGATCTACAGTTCTTCAGTGTGGACTCTAATCCACTACAGCTCACTTCATCCATCCAGATCTGTCCTGATCCTTGTCCAAAGCGACCATACTGTGGTGCATCTACAGCCTCTCCACAGCTCAGCTCTCTACACACCACTGAAGCATCTGTCAGATCCCAGCTGTCACCACACACTGTTCCCCACTGACCATCATGAAGAACCTCAACTCTACCAGCACAACGACTGTCACCATTCACCAACCTCACATTCAGATCTGATACAGATCGAGAAAACATCACTTTAAAAATAAATAACAGCATGAATTATTTAAAATGTCAAATTTGTTTCAGAACCAAGTGTGCACTTACCAGCAGTAATGATCATTACTACAGAGGAGAGTAAAATGAGTGTGAGACAGATCTCCATAATCCTCTACTGTACACACAGACTGATAGATAATAATGAGAAGTCAATGTAAAGAGAGAGAGAGAGAGAGACAGAGAGAGAGAGAGAGACCAATCACGCTCTCTGTTACCTTATTAGAAATAAGAAAGGAAATCATCAAACAACTTGAGTGACAAATCAGAAGAGATATTTGTGATTTTCTCCATATATATCAGCAGAACGTCAGCGCTGATGAACGACGCTCCTCCCTCCATGTTCAGAGGAGACAAACACCTGCAAGAGTCAAGATAAATTTACATCAAATAAATGAAACACTTCAGTATCTATTCAGCATCAAATCCTGTTGTGTGCAGATGTACAGGAAACTTTATAATCACTTCAAACACACTCATACACTTTAATATAAACACAGAGATATCCAGAGGTGTAAAGTACTCAAATATTTTTACTTTACTCAAGTATTTTATTTCAAACCTGTTTTTCACCAGAGTGCTTTTTGTTTTACTCCAATAGTTTTCATATTAAACTTCATTTAATACTTAATTACTTTTACTTGAGAGTATATATAAGATAGTACTACATTTATTGTACTTAAGTATTAAAGGTAAAATAACTTGTATTTATGAAATGTAGAGAAGTAAAAGTTTTTTATACAAGAGAGTAAAACTGATAAAGTACAGATAGTTGAGTAGTGAGTAAAAATACTTTACTACTTCACACCTCTTAATATATCTCTGTATAAAACTATTAAATACATTGACCAATAAAATAAATTAAAATCACATTATCTGTTGTAAAACCTGAATAAAAATAAAATCTGTTGCAGAATATAAAACTTGTCTACATTAAATCAATCAGTAAATCAATCAATATATCTACAAAATATAACATTCATACAGCAGCATCTCAGGTCATGTAATATTGTAATGCTTTATTTATCCACTAGATGTCAGTCACAGATCTGTCAATCAAAGTATCAGTAAATGTTGAAGAATCTTCACTGTGGCTCATGATGTCTGATTTTACTGCACTTTGATTTTGATGAAGATTTTTTGATGAAGATTTTTGCTGTAAACAATCAATGATAAACATCAATACACAAGCTTTGAAGGGGCACCCTTGGCTATAAGGCTTCACAATCCAGGGTGTTACAGAAAACCCACCAATGTTTATTGATTTTTAAATTCATAGGCCCTTTACCTATTATCTAAAAACAAGGCTCTTGAACTGTGAGGGCTTCTTGAAACTTCAGTTACTATCGAGCCCTGAAGGCCCCAAAGCTTCTTTGTTACATCAAATTAAATTTATTTGAACCACTGCTTGAAGCCTGAACAAGAATTATTAAATAGCATTAGTTTTAGTATAACAATTGTACAGCCACACACAGCTCCAACGTCACAGTCAAATTTGCAGATGACACAATGGTTTTAGGATCACAAACAACAATGAAACACAGAGGAGGTGCACACTCTGACAAAATGATGCCAGGATAACCACCTCTAACTAAACATTGACAAAACCAAAGAGCTAGTCATTGATTTTAGGAGACGGAGCACAGAACGTACCATTTTCATGGATGGGAAACAGGTTCCTCAGCGTCCACATCGATCTCACATGGTCGGCTCACACAGATGCAGTGAGATGAAGGCACACCAACGCCTCTTCTTCCAGAGGTGGCTGAGGAAGTTTGTGATGAGGTCAGACATCCACAGATCATTCAACATCTGCACTGTAAAGATCATCTTGACCGGCTACATCACTGACTGGTTCGAGAACAACACTGCAGGCAGCCATAAAGCTCTGCAGAGAGTTGTGTGAACTCCCCACCACATTGTAAGAGGTGAGCTTCCCTTCCTCCAGGACATCTACACCAGGTGGTGTGTGAGGAAAGCCAGAAAGATCATGAGCTACAGCAGACACCCATCAAACGGATCTGCTGCCCTCAGGCAGACATCTCCGCAGCATCTGGTCCTGTACGAGCCGACTGAGAGACAGTTTCTTTCCGTAGTCGTTGTGACTCCTGAACAGCCAGAACTGATAAATCCCCACACATATCCCACAACATTCACTACACCCCAAACCAAAACACAAACATCTGGACTATATTGTAAAGCACCTTAATATAATAATCTACAATGCCACCATCAGGCCAGGGGACTATTTACGGGCTGTGGGTAATATCATTGCGCCTCCTGCAGTCACTGCTTAAACAACTGCAGATACTATAAGCTGTAAACATCTGATATAAGCTACATACTGTAAATGTAAAAATTTTACTTTACTAGAAAGAAATGTTTTTCCTGCACACCCAGTATACAGCATGACATCTCCATTCAACTGGGCAACACAACCATTACTCCTCCAAAACTGCCAGAAACCTCAGTGTAGTCTTTGATGACAAAATATCCTTCACTGATTACATAGCAAAGACAGCGCGATCATGCCGTTTTGCGTTATACAATATCAGAAAGATAAACTCATTCCTTATGGAGCATGCTGCACAACTCCTGATCCAGGCCCTCATAATCTCCAGGCTGGACTACTGTAAGGCTCTTCTTGCTGGCCTTCCTGCACAGCCTATCAAACCACTCCAATTGGTTCATCTTCCAAAAGCCTAAAAGGTCTCATGTGACGCTGCTCTTCATCTCTCTCCATTGGCTACCAATTGAAGTGCATGTCAGGAAGGAAGTCACTACTGCTCACCTACAGAACTTTCACTGGCACTGCACCGGCATACTTTCACACTTTCCTGCATTCCTACACCCCATCCAAAACGTTACGTTCAGCAAATGACCGGCGCTTTGTCATAACTTCACAAAAGGGCACAAAATCACGTTCCCCCTCATTTTCCTTTATTACTCCCTGCTGGTGGAAGGATATTCCTATAGGAGTCCAGTCAGCCAGATCTCTTGCTACATTTAAAAAAAACAACAAAAACTTATCTCTTCTAAAAATACTTTCTCTTAACACGTATTGTTCTGGAATAGTGAAAGCTTGTGACTTGGTATAAGCACTCCCTATGACAAATCACTTTATTGTTTCCTTATCTTTGCAAGTCACTTTGAATAAAAGCATCTGCTAAATGCCTAAATGTAAACATCTTTAAAAATCCATTCATGTCATGGTACTTCTTACCTGAGCACACAACTCCTACATCCTTCTTGTATTTTTTAAGACAGATAGACAGATTTTAACGTTAATGTAACCACATAATGTTTAGTTTTAAATGTGCAATAAATTCTATTTAATAAATCTGCATATGAAGTTATTAACTAAAAGTTATTGCACATTTAAAACTAAACATTATTTGGTTACATCACAGTTAAAATCTGTCCTTTAAGTAAATAAATAAATAGAGCACATAAACATATACAGTTTAAAAATTACCTATAAATTATCATATCAATATATAATAAATATCTATTGCTAAATCTATAAATACAACAAGTCCTAATAAAAACATTTGTACATTTAATAAATAAACAATTTAATACATCTACTGAATATATAATTCTCAATATGCAGTACTTACAGCATTTAATAATGTAATACTTCATTTATCCACTAGATGGCAGAACTGTCAATCAAATCATCAGTAAATGTTGTCATACATGAAGAATCTTCACTGTGCTTTAGTTTATGTTTTGACTTTGTTCCCAATGTAAAAATTAAAGTCTGATTTCACTGCACTTTTATTTTGAGGTCAAATTATTCTCACTGAACACAACACTGACCTACAATACTCACAACCTTCCTCAGACTTTGTGTTTTAACTCAATTTCCTAAATCCAGAAGAAAACACAGGGGCTCACTTTACTATAATAATTGCACGATGCACGAGGATACAAATCTCACCACAATCACCTCAATATTATTTTAACATCTTACCTGTTTGACTACATGGTCAAACTCATCGACCTCTGATACTGCACTCGTGCTTCTGTCCTAATCACAGACAATCCGACAGAGAGCCATAACACACTCATATGCGACCGATATTACTTTTATAACATCTAAAACATTTTAAGTAACGTTAATCAGTGTGAGATTGATTTATCTTCTACTGCCACCATGCGGTCATGACTGAAACAACAGCAAACACTCCTCTGATCTCACACATGAGCGCGCTCCAAACATCACGCGCGCGTCAAAGACCACTGTGTGTTTAAATATAACTGTTTATTAAAACAGAATATAGGAAAATGTTGTGTTTTTGAAGCGAAGTCATTGATTGTTGACATATATTGTGAATTTAAGACGTGAGGAGTCAAATCGATGTTTAATTTTGATTATTAATGCCTGAAGTCATTCTTACGTCATCATTAGTGGTCCTTTACTCGTCAAACGGCTCTGTTGTTGTTGTGGGAGCACAACTGAGGTAAATCTTACACGATTCTTTAAAAATGTAGTTAAACTGAACGTCTGATAAAAGAAAACGTGTTTAAAGTGATGCTGCATATGAGGATTCATCATATAATGTTCAAAGATGTTTCTGATAATAGTTAAAGAGGGTGGGTAGACGAACGCTTGTTTTTGTGCTTCAAATACTAAAAACATTAATATCAGAGGGCTGTTCCATAAAACAAGATTACGAAATAAGCCAGACTTATTGTCAATCGATTCGGTTCCATTAAGCAAACTTGGAAAACTTGGAACTTAGGTACTATGGCAACTTATACTTGGAAACTAGCCTGGTCTGGAGCAGGCTAACTGCCAGGCTAAGCATCAGTTGTTGCTTAACTAGACTTCCTCTAACACTGAACTGTAAATGCCATGATATTACCGCTAACTCTCTGTCAGTTTATTTGCCTTAATAAATCAGTGTAAAAATTAACTTATATACTAAATCTAACACAATTTGTTAAAATAATAATTAATACAATATAGACCGTGTTTAATTATATGATATGTGATCTCAAATGTTTAGACCAATGCATTATACATTTTATTATAATTAGTTTTCTGTACGTTGTATTTATTTTCTCCTTTATGTGAAGCACTTTGGCTCCAAGCCTTCGTCAGGGAGTAAACACATTAAAAACAATCTCTTCCTGTTTTTTGATATGTGTTTACTCCTTGACGAAGGCTTGTTCATCAAAACGCGTTGGATTTACCATGTCCGAAGTTTTTAATTAGGTTTATTATGACCAATCCAAATCACTAAGTTTTTTTTTACTTTTTTAAGAGAGTACCTTGCAGTTTTTTTGGTTTGTTAAACTTTATATACAAACAAACACAGCTGATAAACGAAAAATATGCCTTGTTCAATGTTGTTAACAGAAACGAGTGTATTTGAATCAGTTCTGCTTAAATCTTCTCTAATATCTGTCTCATATTTCCTCAGGAGATTTACTTTACAAGACGAAGAGATAAAACATGAATATGACAAACTACTTTACAAGAAAAGACGGATTTGTAACAGTCAACAGTTCAGTTAGAGGAGGAAAATCACAATCATCTGAAACATCTTTACCTGACTGAAAAGAAACGATTAGATGAAGAAGAAGAAGAGGAGAGAAAGAAGAAGAGATGGAAAGAGAGAGCAGTGGATGAAGAGAAGAAACTCAAACACAACACCTGACATCTCTGCTGACCAAACTCATTCATGTCATGAAGCAGAAATCACAACACAATCTGAAAGATAAACCTCACAAAATTATGACTGTTTATTATCATCTGTTTTTCATTTGTATTATTTTAAAATTGTGTTTTGTGTTTTATTGTTGTGTAGCTTTATTGAATGAACACACAGAAGATAATGAGAAGATAAAGGAGGAGCTGAGAGGATAAAGAGAGTTGAGGAGAGAAGAAACTGACCATGATAACATCCAGTAGATGTGTGATATAACAAATATATTACATTATAACAACACACAGACAGATTCATCACACAACTACACAGAAATACACATGTTATTAAGATGAAGTTGTGTTATTTGTTTTCTGTAGTTTTCTCAATCCTTTAATTTTATGATGAATCTTTTATGTCAGACACAAATCACTGATGTTTGATTTATTTTACCTGCAGGAATTCAAGACAAAACTCCAAGAAGAGTGAACTCGAGCTCAATCTACAGATGAATCTGTTACTGCAGAAGATCCAAACTCAACACAAATCATTCAATAGCAGTAAGACTCAAAACCCTCAGCTTTAAATTGTTTAAAACATTGTGATGTTGAAATGCACCTTCACACAAGAAACTGTGCTGTTTAGACGGCCGTTTAAATAAAACCACATTTGTGTACAGTATGATGCTCTCTGATATTTTATTTATACTCTTGTCCAACCAGACATAAAAAATAAAGTACATTTGTAACTTCTCTATAAAAGCAAAGCATGTGATATTCAATAAAAAACTATTTGAAATATCAATAAAACATCAGGCACTGTAGCTTTAGTAGCAAAATTTGATCACTTATATGATTTTAAGCTGTAATATGATTTCATGACATGAGACAGTGGGTGTGGTTATTGAGTCACACAGTCCCTCCCACTTTGTTTGGCTCCTCCCCCACATCATCATAATCTGTTGTGTAAAACAAAAGCACATTCATATTCTTTTGTTAATTGTATGAAGATTTGAAACTGAACTATTTAAGCAGATAATATATTTTATAATATAAATCTTTAAATAAGATCTAGAGGTTAATAACATACCTAACAGGTTTGTCACATCTTCACTGTCATTCTTCACATCATCATACTCCTCCTGAACTCTCTCTGATGAAGTCACATGACAAACAACTCATATTGTGATTTGTAATACATCATGTCTCATGTCATAGACACATTTCTCTTTCTGACACTCACTGATAACAGCTGATAAAGTCACAATGACTGAATTAATGCTATAATAGACATACATAAGAAACTTAGATGTACTGCTTGATAAATGTGCACTTCTGTGTAACTCACCTATTACACCTTGAAAGTTCTGTCCATTGATGATGACATCATCATAACTCTCTGTTGTGTTCACATACATAAGAGATAAACAACAAATCCCATCAGAATGACAAAGAGTCAGTAAACCTACATTATATCTGTACTGAGCGTCACTTTAAATAGATGTTACGTTACAAAAACAGCCTAGAAATGAAGTAAAATCACCTTTTTGAAGATCAGAGTTTTGTCCTGTGGGGATGACATCATCATACTTCTCAAGTGTGTCTTCTACAAATATAACATGAGACACACGTCATCACACCCATAGAGATATAAAGTATATTTTCTCTTCATGTACAGATCTTATATTTCATCTTAATACAGAATAACAGAAGTGCACCTGTCTCACTGTCTGCTTTTAGTCCATCAGTGATGACATCATCATAGTATTCTGCTGGGACTTTATTCACCATCTCTTCTACATCAACACAAAACATGTTTGAAGACAAAATACAAAATGTCTGTTTGTACATTATGACACCATGAAGTCTGATCAGTCAATAAAGTCACAAACCTTTCAGGTCACTGCCATTGGAGACATCATCATAATATTCAATCTTGTAGTCTTTTGCTATAAAGAGACTTAGACACTTTAGTTGTGAATTGTAATGTGTATATTTGTTAAGTTTGTCAAGGATTATCAAATAATTTGTCTTAATTTGAGTCAAAACCTAAATATTCAGTCTAACCTGAGAGAAGCTCATCAGCATCTTCATATCCAGAATGCTGTTCTTCAGAGATGAGACTCGCTGTTAAAGTGAAGCAGAAGATTCAGAAACATGTTGATCATTACAAACAACCTCAACCTACATTTACATCTCAGAGCACAATAATATCACATCAACCTATTTTATCTAGATTTATATTAAAACATTATTTAGACATTAAAAATATAAGTTAACTTCATTCTGCAAACACACACCTGTATCCTGACATGAACTCATCTCTCACCGGATTCAAGACAAACAGACAGGAAGAAGCGCACACACACCTGCATATAAACTTACAAGCATATGAACCCCCCTCCCCATTAACCTCCAAAAATAATCACACACACACACACACACACACACACCTGCAGCTCTGTGGAGGAATTGTGTGGTTTGAAGCCGGAGGTTTAACAGGACTAATAATAGACGAACATCATCTCAACTCACAAACATCAGACTGACTTTAATATTTCTACATCTGATTTGATTGAATAAGACAGAAGTCTCACCTCTCTGAGTGAAGTGTTTGTGTGTGTTTGTGTGTCTGTGATCAATCTCTTCATAAACTGCTTCAGTCTGAGTCCTGTGTCTCCTCTTAGAGAGAGCTGTGAGTGTAGACACACAAACACAACACATGACTGATGATACACTGAACAAGACTGTAGTGAGATTGATGTTGATGTAGTTCAATATGTCAGATGTGTACTTGTATGTGATGTGTGGATCTCTGTACCTCTCCTCATCTCTCTGTTGTGTTGAATCAGTATCAGCAGCGGCACTAAGAGCAGTAAGAGCAAAACTCCCAGTACAATCACAACCACTGGAGGATTGAAGAGAGGAGGAGTTTGTGGAGGAGTCACTGATCTCCTGTTTGTCTGAGAAACTGAAGGAGAAGCTGATGTTGTTGTTGTTGTGGCAGGAGTTGTAGACACTGACAAGTCTGTAAAATAAGAAAAACACACATATTAAAGAAACTGTTAATTACAATGAATTGATCTCTCATTGTTTTCTCTCTCACTTGCACAGATGAGTGTAACTTGTTCTTTGTGTGAGCAGTCAGTGTGATTTTTCAGGACATGAGGACAGTCCCACAGGTGAATCTCAGTCCCTCTGCACTCGACTCTGTTCATCCACACAACACCTTCACCAGCACCAAACGCTTCATTCCCATCAACACTCAATGCTGCTCCACAACCCAGCTGCCTGCAGACCACCTGAGCATCTCTGATGTCCCACAGATCATCACAGACTGAACCCCACACAGAGTTATGATAAACCTCCAGTCTCCCCGAACACAAACCCTTCCCTCCACTCAGTCTGAGAGGAAGATGATCTACATCACACACATCAAACAACATTTACAACAACACACTCAAACACAAACTGTGATTTAAATGGTTGAGTACACATAGATGGAACATGTCTTTATACAATTTTATACAGATGTAATTGTTTTATATGTAAGGAATAATTGACAACGGGCCGTTAAATTATTTAAAAATAATGCACACCTAAGGTGGTAATGCGGCACAACGCGAAGTCAGTTATTCCACTTATACCTTGGTCACCACAAACATTGCTCTGGTGCCTTTTTTTAAGACATTTTGACAGGTTAGGTGTGCGGTTACAGAAAAATAATCAACATCCATGGAACATTTCTCAGCCAATCAAAATAAAGCATTCAACAGCCCTGTGGTATAAACATACTTGAACATTGTCTCTGATGAGGAGATGGTGATGTAGAACATGACAGACGACTCCGAGGAACTTCATTAATCCCTTTATCTGAAATCATAACATGAGAAAATGTCAAATATATATATTTTTTTAAATTTCAGCAATGTACTCTTAAAAACCCTTTAGATAATACATACAAACTGTACCCAAAATACTTAGAAATATCATAAGACTGTTATTTTAATTTTATCTCACCAGAGCAGATAATGTTGGCCACTTCATCTCTACTATAGTAATCCTGTCCCCAAGCTGAAGATGGACACTGCCATATAGTGGAGTCATGTGATCGACATTTAAAGTAATCCAACCAATTCTGAGACCTCAGTCCATCTGAATAATTGGGTTCACTGGCAGATCTTCCACAGTTCAGCTCTTGACAGATCAGACTCGCTGTGTCTCTGTTCATCTGATTGTAGCAAACATTACCCCAAGATCCATTGTAGAAAACCTCCACATTCCCTTCACAACCTTCAGTTAACCTGAACTCTTTAAACTCTAGATTGAAAAGACAACTTATATCAATCACAGTCAGTACTTTAAATTTGCTAATTAAACATTTTACAATTAATGTATCTGATCAAAACATTTAAATATATTTAACCACAATCACTTCATAACTGCAGCTTTCTGTTTACCTGAGCACACGACTCCTACATCCTCCTTGTGTTTACAGTCATGATCTCCCCAGACCCGTGAAGAGCAGCTCCACAGTGACGTCTCATTCCCCTCACAGTTCACATCATCCAGCCATATGGGTCCAGAACCAGGACCAAACCAGGCTGGTACTGGCTGATTACTGAGAGCCACTCCACACTGCAGCTGTCTGCACACCACATGAGCATCTTTAATATCCCAGAAGTCATCACACACTGTACCCCATGAGCCTTTGTGAAAAACCTCCAGCCTTCCTGCACAATCTCCACCAGAACCCACCAACCTGATGGACCTCTGACCTAAGATCAGACAAATAGTTAACCATGTAAACCCATTTTAATGATGATCATATGGATAGATATTGTGATTCTGACCAAGGCAGGTGATTGTCAGCTGTTGTGTTGCGCTGCAGTTGAGAGTTTGTGGAGAGCTGCAGTTCCTCAGATGATCTTCAGTCCCAGAGCACTGGAAGCCCATCACACACTCATAACTGTGTTCATCACTGGATGAAGAGGAGTTAGTGAAGTTCAGCACAGAGCCACAGCCCAGCTGTCTGCAGACCACAGAGGATTCAGTGAGACTCCAGGAGTCCAGCAGAACTCTCCTCCAAACCTGATGAATGTAAACTTCCACCTCACCCTCACACTCTCTCTCTCCAGACAACCTCACTCGACCATCATGAAGAGACAGAGAGGAATCTGGAGAAAGGATTTGACATTTTCAGATTGATTATGATCACATTACAGTAACTTCATGTTAATGACAGAGTGAAGTTCACTCACTAGAACAAATGACTCCAACATCTTGTTTATGAGAGGATTCAGCTCGACTCCATGAAGAGATTGAACATTCTGAGAGTTTTGTTTCATTCCCCTGACAATCAAACACATCAGCCCAGATTTCACCAGATCCCTCTCCAAACCAGTCCACTCCCACAACAGACACAGCAATCCCACAATTCAGCTCTCTACAGAGAACATTGGCAGCTCTCATATTCATGCACTCATCACACACTGAGCCCCATTTACTGAAATACTGACGCTCAACTCGACCAGAACAGATATCAGAGCCGTTCACCAGTCTGAGGTCAGAGTAACCTGGACAGAGAACTGAATTCAAAACACATATTCTCAGAAGACAGTATGCTTAAATGAATATTAGTTTTATTTTAAATGTATATTATACTTCAGCATGATATTTACCAGAACATGTGAGTCCCACATCATTGTCATGAGAGCAGGTTACTTTATTTATAGTAGATGATGATGAACATGATTGAATGTTTGATTCATCTCCTCTACATTGAATCTCTTGTGTCCACACCTGCCCCTCTCCTTTACCAAAAGTATCTGCACCCAGCAGCTGTACAGGAACCCCACAGTTCAGCTCTCTACACACAACCTCTGCATCCTGATCATCAAACACAGCATCACACACTGTGCCCCATCTTCCTCCAAAATACATCTCGACTCTTCCAGAGCACAAGTGAGACCCAGCAACAAGACTTGCACTGCTGTAGTTTTTATCACCTGATTATATAGACAAAATATTAGATCACAATTAAATCCAGTTTTTCACAGAAAGAACCTGAAATCTTGTAGAATATGAGTGAAACCCAAAGGCAAGTTTGGGAACTCCATGACATGCTTTTTAATTATAGATGAAAATGAAAAATTTTATACTATTTCATGCATTATATACAGTATTGTTCAAAATAATAGCAGTACAATGTGACTAACCAGAATAATCAAGGTTTTTAGTATTTTTTTACTGCTACGTGGCAAAGAAGTTACCAGTAGGTTCAGTAGATTCTCAGAAAACAAAAAAGACCCAGCATTCATGATATGCACGCTCTTAAGGCTGTGCAATTGGGCAATTAGTTGAATTAGTTGAAAGGGGTGTGTTAAAAAAAATAGCAGTGTGGCATTCAATCACTGAGGTCATCAATTTTGTGAAGAAACAGGTGTGAATCAGGTGGCCCCTATTTAAGGATGAAGCCAACACTTGTTGAACATGCATTTGAAAGCTGAGGAAAATGGGTCGTTCAAGACATTGTTCAGAAGAACAGCGTACTTTAATTAAAAAGTTGATTGGAGAGGGGAAAACCTAGTGATGGGCAGAGCGAGGCTTCGTGAAACACTGAAACAGTTGAATCAATTGTGTCGAGGCTTCGAAACATGGTTCGAAACCGCCTCCACAGTGACATCTAGTGGTCAATCGCACGTATTACCATAGAGCAGCCTTGACAAGGTTAAAGACGAGCGCTGACAAATTGTATCCCACCTGTTGATTGATTAACACAAGTGATCAGGTGGGAGAGTGGATAGTGTCCTCGACTCTCATGCAAAAAACCCTTGGATCGAACCCCGGAAAATGCGTTATTATTACCGTTGTCACAATGAAGTTACATATTTTTTGTTGTTGTTTTAACATCTGTTTGACAACTACATGAGCTTTTAGGCTCATTATTGTCAATAACTGTGAGATGGTCTATTAAATAAATAAATAAATACCACATAAAACAATAAGAAATTAATAAAATATATCAAGCCACCATGTCACATATAAATATCTGCTGTGTGTGGAAGGAATTAGCCTACTTCTTTTTTTACAGATAATTTCTCCAGCCTTTAAAAAACTCCTCTCACAAAAACCCACAAGGTCAATATGCGTTTATTTCACTTTTATACAGATGTGCGATGGTGTTGTCTGTTCCCGACCGTGCCAAGGCTGATTCGGCAGACCACACCTGATGAAACACTTAGTGAAACACTTCGAGGCTTCATTTGGTCATAGTCACGTGACATGGGTGTTTTGAATCACGCTTCGGATCAGTGTTTCGACACATCTGCGCTTCGGGATCTCGCAAAGCTTCGGAACGACTGTTTCGCGTCAGCCATCCCTAGGAAAACCTATAAAGAGGTGCAAAAAATGATAGGCTGTTCAGCTAAAATGATCTCCAATGCCTTAAAATACAGAGAACAACCAGAGAGACGTGGAAGAAAACGGAAGACAACCATCAAAATGGATAGAAGAATAACCAGAATGGCAAAGGCTCAGCCAATGATCACCTCCAGGATGATCAAAGACAGTCTGGAGTTAGAATCCACCGCAAAGTCCCTCTGTTAAAAAAAGGCATGTGCAGAAGAGGTTACAATTTGCCAAAGAACACATCAACTGGCCTAAAGAGAAATGGAGGAACATTTTGTGGACTGATGAGAGTAAAATTGTTCTTTTTGGGTCCAAGGTCCACAGGCAGTTTTTGAGACGACCCCCAAACTCTGAATTCAAGCCACATTACACAGTGAAGACAGTGAAGCATGGAGGTGCAAGCATCATGATATGGGCATGTTTCTCCTACTATGGTGTTGGGCCTATTTATCGCATACCAGGGATCATGGATCAGTTTGCATATGTTAAAATACTTGAAGAGGTCATGTTGCCCTATGCTGAAGAGGACATGCCCTTGAAATGGTTGTTTCAACAAGACAATGACCCAAAACACACTAGTAAACGGGCAAAGTCTTCGTTCCAAACCAACAAAATTAATGTTATGGAGTGGCCAGCCCAATCTCCAGACCTTAATCCAATTGAGAACTTGTGGGGTGATATCAAAAATGCGGTTTCTGAAGCAAAACCAAGAAATGTGAATGAATTGTGGAATGTTGTTAAAGAATCATGGAGTGGAATAACAGCTGAGAGGTGCAAGTTGGTTGACTCCATGCCACACAGATGTCAAGCAGTTTTAAAAAACTGTGGTCATACAACTAAATATTAGTTTAGTGATTCACAGGATTGCTAAATAAAAAATGTTTGTACAAAATAGTTTTGTACAGTCAAAGGTAGACACTGCTATTTTTTTGAACACACCCCCTTCAACCAACTGCCCAACTGCACAGCCTCAAGAGCGCGCACACCATGAATGCTGGGTCTTGTTTGTTTTCTGAGAATCTACTGAACCTACTGGTAACTTGTTTGCCACGTAGCAATAAAAAATATACTAAAAACCTTGATTATTCTGGTTAGTCACATTGTACTGCTATTATTTTGAACAATACTGTATATATATCACATAGATGTCACTCATAATGTTGGATAATATATTAACTTCAAATTCATTGTATAGACTTGCAATGGACTTTGCACTTTGTATCCAAGATACAAATCTACACTAAAATATAATGATCTAATTATCAGCTATTCAAACTATTTTCATTTGTATATCCTGTGACCGAATGATGTTGTTATTAGTCATGAATTAACAGGAAAATATTAAGAGAAGCTCACCTGAGCAGCTCACACTAGCACCACCAGAACGAGAAATATACTGAGAAAACGTTTCGTCTGTTTTACAGTTCTTCAGTGAGTACTCTGATCCACTACAACTCACATCAAACATTGTGATTGGTCCTGATCCTCTTCCAAATTTACCCCCACCCAGAGCCTCTACAGCCTCTCCACAGCCCAGCTCTCTACACACCACTGCAGCATCTGTCAGATCCCAATTATCACCAGACACTGTTCCCCACTGACCATCATGAAGAACCTCAACTCTACCAGAACAACGACTGCCACCCTTCACCAACCTCACATTAAAATCTGAAACATAGGCTAAGAGACAGATGCAAAGGAGAACAAACATGAAAAAGCTAAAAAAAACCAAACACATTATAATAAAGTAATATATATATCAAATCTATTTTTGCACCGCAAGTGTGTACTTACCAGCAGTAATGATCATTACTACAGAGGAGAGTAAAATGAGTGTGAGACCGATCTCCATAATCCTCTTCTGTACACACAGACTGATAGAGAATAATGAGAAGTCAATGTAAAGAGAGAGAGAGAGAGAGAGAGAGAGACCAATCACGCTCTCTGTTACCTTATTAGAAATAAGAAAGGAAATCATCAAACAACTTGAGTGACAAATCAGAAGAGATATTTTTGATTTTCTCCATATATATCAGCAGAACGTCAGCGCTGATGAACGACGCTCCTCCCTCCATGTTCAGAGGAGACAAACACCTGCAAGAGTCAAGATAAATTTACATCAAATAAATGAAACACTTCAGTATCTATTCAGCATCAAATCCTGTTGTGTGCAGATGTACAGGAAACTATAAGATCACTTCACACTCATACACTTTAATACAAACACAGAGATATCCAGAGGTGTAAAGTACACAAATATTTTTACTTTACTCAAATACATTTTTTATCTGTTCATAATGAACTTCATTTAATACTTAATGACATTAAATATCTAGTACTTAATTACATTTACTCGAGTATAAATAAGAGAGTACTACATTTATTGTACTTAAGTATTAAAGGTAAAAATAATATTGCAGTGAAAAGTACAATATTATGCATCAGAATGTGGTAAAGTTTTTTATATAAGAGAGTAAAACTGATAAAAGTACAGATAGTTGAGTAGTGAGTAAAAATACTTTACTACTTCACACCTCTGAATATATCTCTGTATAAATATATGAAATACATTGAACATTGAAATTAAAATATTTAATGTACATTTCTACTCAGTTTATTTAAACAAAAAAGACCAAACGTCCAATAAAATAAAAATCAATTAAAATCACATTATCTGTTGAAAACCTGAATAAAAATAAAATCTGTTGCAGAATATAAAACATGTCTACATTAAATCAATCAATATATCTACTAGGGGTATCGCGATTCTCCAAATCCTCGATTCGATTACATTTTCGATTCTGATGTCACGATTCAATTCGATTCTCGATTTTTAAATGAATTTTTTTAAAGACAAAAAAATTATATGCCTTTATTATTATTATTATTATAGTTTCACATTAACATGCACATTGCATGCTTTTCCTCACATGGAGGTTTGTGGGCTTTACTTTACGCGAGAGAGCTTGTAGAGAGAGAATTCCTTCTTGCACTCTGTCCGAAGGCAGATCACTAGGTAGTAACCCTGTTTATGATATGCATTTCAAGGAGTTGTAGCAATACATCCCTCGTGTTTAAAATATAAATCGCGTTCCGCTGGATGGATGTTTTTAAAGGCACTTCTGAGAGTTTATTTTCCCCCGCTTGGCAAGCCGACCGGACGTGACATGGGGGCGTGGCAGCATCGGCGATCCCATTTTTTAATTCGAAGTTCTAGGTTGTGACTTAATTTCGATCGATTTAGATTTAAAATCAAAATCGTGACACCCTTAATAACTACAGAATATAACATTCATACAGCAGCATCTCAGGTCATGTAATATTGTAATGCTTTATTTATCCACTAGATGTCAGTCACAGATCTGTCAATCAAAGCATCAGTAAATGTTGATGAATCTTCACTGTGGCTCATGTTTTGATGTCTAATTTCACTGCACTTTGATTTTGAAGAGTAATGAAGATTTTTGCTGTAAACAATCACTGATAAATATACATACACAAGTCATGAAGGTGAGCCCTGGGCTATAAGGCTCAACAATCCAGGATGTTAGAGAAAAGCCACCGATGTTTATTGATTTTTAAATTCATGGGCCCTTCACCTATTACCTCCAACACAAGGCTCTTGGACTGTGAGGGATTCATGAAACTTCAGTGACTATCAAGGCCTGAAGCCCCAAACCTTCTAATAGGATCTTTGTTACATCAAATTATATTTATTTAAACCACTGTTTGAAGCCAGAACATGAATCATTAAATAGCATTAGTTTTAGTACAGCCACACACAGCTCCAATGTCATTGTCGTCAGCCATAAAGCTCTGCAGAGAGTTGTGTGAACTGCCCGCCACATTGTAGTAGGTGAGCTTCCCTTCCTCCAGGACATCTACACCAGGCGGTATGCGAGGAAAGCCAGAAAGATCATGAGCGACACCAGCCACTCGTCAAATGGATCTGCTGCCCTCAGGCAGACATCTCCGCAGCATCTGGTCCTGTACGAGCCGACTGAGAGACAGTTTCTTTCCGTAGTCCATCAGACTCCTGAACAGCCAGAACTGATAAATCCCCACACATATCCCACAACATTCACTACACCCCAAACCAAAACACAAACATCTGCTCTATATTGTAAAGCACCTTAATAATCTACAATGCCACCATCATGCCAGGAGACTATTTACGGGCAGTGTGTAATATCATTGTGCCTCCTGCAGTCACTGTTTAAACATCTGCAGATACTATAAGCTGTAAATATCTGATATAAGCTTCACACTGTAAATGTAAAAATATTACTTGACTAGAAAGAAATATTTTTCCTGCACAACCCAGTATACAGCATGACATCTCCATTCAACTGGGCAATACAACCATTACTCCTCCAAAACTGTCAGAAACCTCAGTGTAGTCTTTGATGACAAAATATTCTTCATGATTACATTTCAAGGAGAGCGCAATCATGCCGATTTGCGTTATACAATATCATAAAGATAAACTCATTCCTTACGGAGCATTCTGCACAACTCCTGATCCAGGCCCCCATAATCTCCAGGCTGGACTACTGTAATGCTCTCCTTGCTGGCCTTCCTGCACAGCTTATCAAACCACTCCAATTGTTTCATCTTCCAAAAGCCTAAAAGGTCTCATGTGACGCCGCTCTTCATCTCTCTCCACTAGCTACCAATTGAAGCGCATGTCAGGAAGGAAGTCACTACTGCTCACCTACAGAACTTTCACTGGCACTGCACCGGCATACTTTCACACTTTCCTGCATTCCTACACCCCATCCAAAACGTTACGTTCAGCAAATGACCGGCGCTTTGTCATACCTTCACAAAAGGGCACAAAATCACGTTCCACCTCATTTTCCTTTATTACTCCCTGCTGCCTTACTGGCTGATTACTAAGAGTCACTCCACAGGTAGACGCTGTCTGTAAAAAATCACATCAACGTATGTTTTTTTACCGTAAACTTAGGAATTTTAATGTTGATAATACTTTTATGAGGATGTTTTACTGTTGTTTGATTGAATCCATTATTTCATTTGCTCTTGTGAGTTGGTTCGGGTCCCTTTCACTTAAAAACAAGAGCAGGCTTCAAAACATAGTGAAGGTGTGCGGCAAAATTTCCCACAATTCTTTGCCTGGTTTAAACAATTTATATGAGATTAGGACTGTTAAAAAGGCACATTCAATCTTAGCTGATCCATGCCACCCATTGTACGGCTGTTTTATTTTGTTGCCGTCAGGTCGTAGATTCAAACTGCCTAAATGCAGTACCAACAGACACAAACATTCCTTTGTTCCCGCTGCTATAGGTGGTCTTAACAAGTTAATGTGAGTTGCGGACTTTTGTGTTGTATGTATTGAATTTATTCCTGTTGATTGTATGGTCGTTGTTTTGTGTAATGTGAATTGTATGCTGCTGCACAACAAATTGCCCCTCGGGGATAATAAAGTTTCTTGAACTTGAACTCCAAACTGCATCTGTCTGACATAAGCATCATTAATATCTCAGGAGTCATCACACACTGTACCCTATGAACATACAGTATAAAAATGACCAATAAATTATCCTATCAGTATAAACATCTATTTCTAAATCTATAAATACAACAAGTGCCCTAATAAAAACATTCGTACATTTAATAAATAAACAATCTAATACATCTACTGAATATATAATTCTCAATATACAGTACTTACAGCATTTAATAATGTAATACTTCATTCATCCACTAGATGGCAGAACTGTCAATCAAATCATCAGTAAACGTTGTCATATATGAAGACTCTTCACTGTGCTTTAGTTTATGTTTTGACTTTGTTCCCAATGTAAAAATTAAAGTCTGATTTCACTGCACTTTTATTTTGAGGTCAAATTATTCTCACTGAACACAACACTGACCTACAATACTCAAAACCTTCCCAGACTTTGTTTTAACTCAATTTCTTAAATCCAGAAGAAAACACAGGGGCTAATTTTACTATAATAATTGCACAAGGAGACAAATCTCACCACAATCATCTCAATATTATTTTAACATCTTACCTGTTTGACTACATGGTCAAACTCATCGACCTCTGATACTGCACTCGTGCTTCTGTCCTAATCACAGCCAATCCGACAGAGAGCCATAACACACTCATATGCGACCGATATTAGGCTACTTTTATAACATTTACGACTGGTTAAAAATGTTTAAGTAACATAAACCAGTGTGAGGTTGATTTATCTTCTACTGACACCATGCGGTCATGACTGAAACAACAGCAAACACTCCTCTGATCTCACACATGAGCGCGCTCCAAACATCACGCGCGCGTCAAAGACCACTGTGTGTTTAAATATAACTGTTTATTAAAACATAATAGGCTATAGGAAAATGTTGTGTTTTTGAAGCAAAGTCATTGATTGTTGACATAAATTGTGAATTTAAGACGTGAGGAGTCAAATCGATGTTTAATTTTGATTATTAATGCCTGAAGTCATTACGTCATCATTGGTGGTCCTTCACTCGTCAGACGGCTCTGTTGTTGTTGTGGGAGCGCAACTGAGGCAAATCTTACATAATTCTTTAAAAATGTAATTAAAGTGAATGTCTGATAAAAGTAAACATGTTTAAAGTGATGCTGCATATGAGGGTTCATCATATAATGTTCAAAGATGTTTCTAATAATAGTTAAAGAGGGTGTGTAGACGATTGCTTGTTTTTGTGCTTCAAATACTAAAAACATTAATATCAGAGATAAAACAAGTTTACGAAATAAGCCAGACTTATTGTCAGTCGATTCGGTTCCATTAAGCAAACTTGGAACTCAGGTACTATAACTTATACTTGGAAACTAGCTTGGTCCGGGGAAGGCTAACTGCCAAGCATCAGTTGTTGCTAAACTAGACTTCCACTAACACTGAACTGTAAATGCCATGATATTACCGGTAACTCTCTGACATTTTATTTGACTTTATAAATCAGTGTAAAAATTAACTTTTATACTAAATTTAACACAATTTGTTAAAAAATAATAATTAATACAATATAGACATGTTTAATTATATGATATGTGATCTCAAATGTTTAGACCAATGCATTATACATTTTATTATAATTAGTTTTCTGTACGTTGTATTTATTTTCTCCTTTATGTGAAGCACTTTGGCTCCAAGCCTTCGTCAGGGAGTAAACACATTAAAAACAATCTCTTCCTGTTTTTTGATGTGTGTTTACTCCCTGACGAAGGCTTGTTCGTCGAAACGCATTGGATTTATTTACCATGTCCAAAGTTTTTAATTAGGTTTATTATGACCAATCCATATCAATAATTATTATTTTTTACTTTTTTAAGAGAGTGCCTTGGAGTTTTTTTTTGGTTTGTTAAACTTTATATATAAAAACAGCTGATAAACGAAACATCTGCATTATGTTAACAGAAACGAGTGTATTTGAATCAGTTCTGCTGAAATCTTCTCTAATATCTGTCTCATATTTCCTCAGGAGATTTACTTTACGAGACGAAGAGATAAAACATGAATATGACAAACTACTTTACAAGAAAAGATGGATTTGTAACAGTCAACAGTTCAGTTAGAGGAAAATCCCGAGCATCCGAAACATCTTTACCTGACTGAAAAGAAACGATTAGAAGAAGAAGAAGAGGAGAGAAAGAAGAAGAGATGGAAAGAGAGAGCAGTGAATGAAGAGAAGAAACTCAAACACAACACCTGACATCTCTGCTGACCAAACTCATTCATGTCATGAAGCAGAAATCACAACACAATCTGAAAGATAAACCTCACAAAATTATGACTGTTTATTATCATCTGTTTTTCATTTGTATTATTTTAAAATTGTGTTTTGTGTTTTATTGTTGTGTAGCTTTATTGAATGAACACATAGAAGATAATGAGAAGATAAAGGAGGAGCTGAGAGGATAAAGAGAGGTGAGGAGAGAAGAAACTGACCATGATAACATCCAGTAGATGTGTGATATAACAAAGATATTACATTATAACAACACACAGACAGATTCATCACACAACTACACACAAATACACATGTTATTAAGATGAAGTTGTGTTATTTGTTTTCTGTAGTTTCCTCAATCCTTTAATTTTATGATGAATCTTTTATGTCAGACACAAATCACTGATGTTTGATTTATTTTACCTGCAGGAATTCAAGACAAAACTCCAAGAAGAGTGAAGTCGAGCTCAATCTACAGATGAATCTGTTACTGCAGAAGATCCAAACTCAACACAAATCATTCAATAGCAGTAAGACTCAAATCCCTCAGCTTTAAATTGTTTAAAACATTGATGTTGAAATGCACCTTCACACAAGAAACTGTGCTGTTTAGACGGCCGTTTAAATAAAACCACATTTGTGTACAGTATGATCCTCTCTGATATTTTATTTATACTCTTGTCAAACCAGACATAAAAATAAAAATGTACCTTTTCTATCAAAGCAAAGCATGTGATATTCAATAAAACACTATTAAAATATCAATAAAACATCAGGCACTGTAGCTTTAGTAGCAAAATTTGATCACTTATTTGATTTTAAGCCGTAATATGATTTCATGACATGAGACAGTGGGTGTGGTTATTGAGTCACACAGTCCCTCCCACTTTGTTTGGCTCCTCCCCCACATCATCATAATCTGTTGTGTAAAACAGAAGCACATTTATATTGTTTTATTAATTGTATGAAGATTTTAAACTGAAAAATGTAAATAGATAATATATAAAGATAAAATATATTATAATATACATCTTTAAATGAGATCTAGAGGTTAATAATCTACCTAACAGGTTTGTCACATCTTCGCTGTCATTCTTCACATCATCATACTCCTCCTGAACTCTCTCTGATGAAGTCACATGACAAACAACTCATATTGTGATTTGTAATACATCATGTCATAGACATATTTCTCTTTCTAAAAACTAACTGATAACAGCTGATAAAGTCACAATGACTGAATTAATGCTATAATAGACATACATAAGAAACTTAGATGTACTGCTTGATAAATGTGCAGTTCTGTGTAACTCACCTATTACACCTTGAAAGTTCTGTCCATTGATGATGACATCATCATAACTCTCTGTTGTGTTCACATACATAAGAGATAAACAACAAATCCCATCAGAATGACAAAGAGCCAGTAAACCTACATTATATCTGTACTGAGCGTCACTTTAAATAGATGTTACGTTACAAAAACAGCCTAGAAATGAAGTAAAATCACCTTTTTGAAGATCAGAGTTTTGTCCTGTGGTGATGACATCATCATACTTCTCAAGTGTGTCTTCTACAAATATAACATGAAACACACGTCATCACACCCATAGAGATATAAAGTATATTTTCTCTTCATGTACAGATCTTATATTTCATCTTAATACAGAATAACAGAAGTGCACCTGTCTCACTGTCTGCTTTTAGTCCATCAGTGATGACATCATCATAGTATTCTGCTGGGACTTTATTCACCATCTCTTCTACATCAACACAAAACAGTTTGAAAACAAAATACAAAATGTCTCTTTATATACCATCTGATCAGTCAATAAAGTCACAAACCTTTCAGGTCACTGCCATTGGAGACATCATCATAATATTCAATGTTGTAGTCTTTTGCTATAAGAGACTCAGAAACTTTAGTATTGTGAATTGTAATGTGTATATTTGTCAAGGATTATCAAATAATTTGTCTTAATTTGAGTCAAAACCTAAATATTGACGTTCAGTCGTCTAACCTGAGAGAAGCTCATCAGCATCTTCATATCCAGAATGCTGTTCTTCAGAGATGAGACTCCCTGTTAAAGTGAAGCAGAAGAGTCAGAAACATGTTGATCATTACAAACAACCTCAACCTACATTTACATCACAGAGCACAAAAATATCACATCAACCTATTTTATCTAGATTTATATTAAAACATTATTTAGACATTAAAAATATAAGTTAACTTCATTCTGCAAACACACACCTGTATCCTGACATGAACTCATCTCTCACCGGATTCAAGACAAACAGACAGGAAGAAGCGCACACACACCTGCATATAAACTTACAAGCATATGAACCCCCCTCCCCATTAACCTCCAAAAATAATCACACACACACACACACACACCTGCAGCTCTGTGGAGGAATTGTGTGGTTTGAAGCCGGAGGTTTAACAGGACTAATAATAGACAAACATCAGCTCAACTCACAAACATCAGACTGACTTTAATATTTCTACATCTGATTTGATTGAATAAGACAGAAGTCTCACCTCTCTGAGTGAAGTGTTTGTGTGTGTTTGTGTGTCTGTGATCAATCTCTTCATAAACTGCTTCAGTCTGAGTCCTGTGTCTCCTCTTAGAGAGAGCTGTGAGTGTAGACACACAAACACAACACATGACTGATGATACACTGAACAAGACTGTAGTAAGATTGATGTTGATGTAGTTCAATATGTCAGATGTGTACTTGTATGTGATGTGTGGATCTCTGTACCTCTCCTCATCTCTCTGTTGTGTTGAATCAGTATCAGCAGCGGCACTAAGAGCAGTAAGAGCAAAACTCCCAGTACAATCACAACCACTGGAGGATTGAAGAGAGGAGGAGTTTGTGGAGGAGTCACTGATCTCCTGTTTGTCTGAGAAACTGAAGGAGAAGCTGATGTTGTTGTTGTGGCAGGAGTTGTAGACACTGACGAGTCTGTAAAATAAAAAAAAACACACATATTAAAGAAAGTGCTGAAATGATAATGAATTCATCTCTCAGTGTTTTCCTCTCACCTGCACAGATGAGTCTAACTTGTTCTTTGTGTGAGCAGTCAGTGTGATTTTTCAGGACATGAGGACAGTCCCACAGGTGAATCTCAGTCCCTCTGCACTCGACTCTGTTCATCCACACAACACCTTCACCAGCACCAAACGCTTCATTCCCATCAACACTCAATGCTGCTCCACAACCCAGCTGCCTGCAGACCACCTGAGCATCTCTGATGTCCCACAGATCATCACAGACTGAACCCCACACAGAGTTATGATAAACCTCCAGTCTCCCCGAACACAAACCCTTCCCTCCACTCAGTCTGAGAGGAAGATGATCTACATCACACACATCAAACAACATTTACAACAACACAGGATTGAAACTAAAATTGGGGTTTAAAAGTAAAATTTACATATATAGCAAATGTATTTATCATTTCTGTGTAAAATATTGGGTTTTATTTATATTCAGATTTAAATGTGGAATACAAATATTTACTGTTAATACAGATATTTATCATTTGTAATGTTTAAGAAAACACAAGCTTAGAGTATTTTTTTTATGTTTTGTTATCATAAAAGCATACTTAAACATTGTCTCTGATGAGGACGTGCTGATGCAGAACATGACAGACGACTCCGAGGAACTTCATGAATCACCTTATCTAAGATCATAACATGAGAAAATGTAATTACACATTGAACACAACAAAAAACTCACTAAACTCACTAAATAGTTTCTTAAATTTCATCTCACCAGAGCAGATAATATTGGCCACTTCATCTTCACTACAGTGATTCTGTCCCCAGGGTGCAGATGGACACTGCCACAGATTTGAGTCGTGTGGTCGACATTTAAAGTAATCCAACCAATTCTGAGACCTCAATCCATCTGAAGAACTGAGTTCACTGGCAGATCTTCCACAGTTCAGCTCTTGACAGATCAAACTCGCTGTGTCACTTTCCATCTGATTCCAGCAAACATTACCCCAGGATCCATTGTAGAAAACCTCCACATTCCCTTCACAGCCTTCAGTTAACCTGAACTCTTTAAACTCTAGATTGAAAAGTTGGATTAAGAATGAGTTTAAGATGAATTTAAGCTGCCATAAGAAAGCAAATAACTCAAAACAAATTTTTCTTCATTAATTAGATGCAGCTGCACATCATTCACATATACAATTAACTGAGAGACAAAACATTTTCTACATTTCAACTCCTTACTTGAGCACACGACTCCTACATCCTCCTTGTGTTTACAGTCATGATCTCCCCAGACCCGTGAAGAGCAGCTCCACAGTGACGTCTCATTCCCCTCACAGTTCACATCATCCAGCCATATGGGTCCAGAACCAGGACCAAACCAGGCTGGTACTGGCTGATTACTGAGAGACACTCCACACTGCAGCTGTCTGCACACCACATGAGCATCTTTAATATCCCAGAAGTCATCACACACTGTACCCCATGAGCCTTTGTGAAAAACCTCCAGCCTTCCTGCACAATCTCCACCAGAACCCACCAACCTGACGGAGTTCTGACCTGAGATCAGACAAAGAGTTAACTACAGACTATGTGAACCCATTTTAATTAATCATATGGATAGATATTATAATTCTGACCAAGGCAGGTGATTGACAGCTGTTGTCTGGAGCTGCAGTTGAGAGTTTGTGGAGATCTGCAGTTCCTCAGATGATCTTCAGTCCCAGAGCACTGGAAGCCCATCACACACTCATAACTGTGTTCATCACTGGATGAAGAGGAGTTAGTGAAGTTCAGCACAGAGCCACAGCCCAGCTGTCTGCAGACCACAGAGGATTCAGTGAGACTCCAGGAGTCCAGCAGAACTCTCCTCCAAACCTGATGAATGTAAACTTCCACCTCACCCTCACACTCTCTCTCTCCAGACAACCTCACTCGACCATCATGAAGAGACAGAGAGGAATCTGGAGAAAGGATTTGACATTTTCAGATTGATTACGATCACACTACAGTAACTTCATGTTAATGACAGATTGAAGTTCACTCACTAGAACAAATGACTCCAACATCTTGTTTATGAGAGGATTCAGCTCGACTCCATGAAGAGATTGAACATTCTGAGAGTTTTGTTTCATTCCCCTGACAATCAAACACATCAGCCCAGATTTCACCAGATCCCTCTCCAAACCAGTCCACTCCCACAACAGACACAGCAATCCCACAATTCAGCTCTCTACAGAGAACATTGGCAGCTCTCATATTCATGCACTCATCACACACTGAGCCCCATTTACTGAAATACTGACGCTCAACTCGACCAGAGCAGATATCAGAGCCGTTCATCAGTCTTACTGCTGTGTAACCTGGACAAAGATTTCAAAGATTATTAAAAACACATAGACAAGAGAATAGAAATTTAATAAAGATGTATGTTTTGAACACCACATTAACTAGTTAAAGATCTCAAAGCTTATTGAAACAGTTTAAACCAATTTTCTCTCAAGATGGATTTGCTTAAACAAATACTAGATTCAAATGCTTCTTTAAAAAAGGGTTCAGCACTGATATTTACCAGAACATGTGAGTCCCACATCATTGTCATGAGAGCAGGTTACTTTAGTTATAGTTGATGATGAACATGATCGAATTAGTGATTCGTCTCCTCTACATTGAATCTCTTGTGTCCACACCTGCTCCTCTCCTTTACCAAAAGTATCTGCACCCAGCAGCTGTACAGGAACCCCACAGTTCATCTCTCTACACACAACCTCTGCATCCTGATCATCAAACACAGCATCACACACTGTTCCCCATCTTCCTCCAAAATACATCTCAACTCTCCCAGAGCACAAATGAGAACCAGCAACAAGACTTGCACTGCCATAGTGTTTATCACCTGTTTATACAGACAGAATGAACAGCACAGAAAATGAGATCACAATGAAATCACAGAAATAACCTGGACTCTCCTAGAACATCTGTGAAACCCAAACAAAAGTCTGGGAACTTCATGACATGCTTTTTAAATTATAGATAAAAATAAAACATTTTATATTAGTTTATGCATTATATATATTACATAGATGTCACTCATGATATTGGATAATATTTTAACAGCAAATTCATTGTTTAGACTTAAAATGGACTTTGTACTTTGAATCCATGATCAAAAATCTACACTAGAACATAATTCTCACAGCTATTCAAACTATTTTAATTTGTATATCATGCGACAAAATTATGTTGTTATTATTCATGAATTAACAGGAAAATATTTATAGAAGCTCACCTGAGCAGATCACACCAGCATCATCAGAATGAGGACAGTTAGATTTTTGTGATCTGCAGTCCATCAGTGAGGCCTCTGATCCACTACAGCCCACATCAGACATTGTGATTGGTCCTGATCCTTGTCCAAACTGACCATAGTGTGCACTTACAGCCTCTCCACAGCCCACCTCTCTACACACCACTGCAGCATCTTTCAGATCCCAATCCCAAGACCACACACTGTTCCCCACTGACGATCTTTAAGAACCTCAACTCTACCAGCACAAGGACTGCCACCATTCACCAACCTCACATTAAAATCTGATAGATGAAAAAAGCAAAAACGATATTAACTATATTGATGCTCATTAAAGTAATTCGTATAAAATAATTAATATAATTTAATCAATATTATTACTTACCAGCAGTAATGTTGATTACTACAGAGGAGAGTAAAATGAGTGTGAGACAGATCTCCATAATCCTCTACTGTACACACAGACTGATAGAGAATAATGAGAAGTCAATGTAAAGAGAGAGAGAGAGAGAGAGAGAGAGAGAGACCAATCACGCTCTCTGTTACCTTATTAGAAATAAGAAAGGAAATCATCAAACAACTTGAGTGACAAATCAGAAGAGATATTTTTGATTTTCTCCATATATATCAGCAGAACGGCAGCGCTGATGAACGACGCTCCTCCCTCCATGTTCAGAGGAGACAAACACCTGCAAGAGTGAAGATAAATTTACATCAAATAAATGAAACACTTCAGTATCTATTCAGCATCAAATCCTGTTGTGTGCAGATGTACAGGAAACTTTATGATCACTTCAAACACACTCATACACTTTAATATAAACTCACACATACACTCACAAATATATCCATTTCGTAAATGTGAAATGAAATATATTGAACATCTATAATTAAAGTATTAAATGGACATTTCTATTCTGTTTAATCAATCAAAAATAGGACAGAACATAAATTATTAGTTATTGATAACAATGTATATAACAAAATTACAACATCTGTTGCATAACTTAAAAATGTTGCAGAACAAAAAAAACTCTACATTACATTTATCAGTAAATTATTAAATATATCCACATAATATAATATATCTATCAATATGTTTGCAGCAGCATGTTTGTCTACTTAATATTGTGATACTTTATTTATCCACTAGATGGCAGCAACAGACTGTCAATCAAAGCATCAGTAAATGTGACTGTAAAGAATCTTCACTGTGGCTCACATTTTGACGTTTTATGTTCCCACTGATTTCACTGCACTTTTATTTAGTGTAATGAAGATGTTTACTCTTAACCTTTACTGAGAAACATCTATGAATAAGCAATGAATTCTGAAACTTTAAAAAACATGAGCCCTTTACAAGTGATAATCTGCTCCTAGGTTTGCAAATACTAACAGTTTCCTACAAAGGGGAGAGTGAAATACAACTTTGTTATTATAAAATGTCTTACCTGTTTGACAGTATTCAGTTTGACAGATCAATGATTGCCTCCATCTCATGAGTCATCTTTCAATTCATAATCATATCAGGCCCATAAATCTTGTTTGATGTCTCTCCTATGCACAGTATAAAAATAAAACAATTTTGTATAAAAATGTGATTTTATATTACAACAAATATATAACAACAATGCTCCTAATGTAAGGTCCACACTCTCAGCATTCTCAGTGATGCATGAATATAATTTGTGCTGTCAGCTTGTATAATTTATTTGTTGCATTGCAGAAACAAATTTTGTTTTCATTCTATAGCAGCAGATGCAATGAATAACTAACGCGATTGTTAAAATAACATAAGCAGCATTAATCACAGTGTGAGATTGATTTATTCTCTACTGCCACCATGCGGTCATGACTGAAACAACAGCCACACCACTCGAAACAACTAAATATGGCGCCATCTGCTGGTGAAAATGTTGTAAAGCAACAAGATCTCAGTCCAAACATTTGACAGTTTTTATAAAATATATATAATAAAAGGTTTATCTAAAAATATGTTTAAAAAAATAAATTATTTAACTTAATTAAGACATATGTAAAAGTTAATGTTTTTAGTTTTATTTATTAGGCTAAAAAGATCTTTAACACTTTAATCCCTTTTTAATTATGCACATTTTTGTCATTAAATATGTCAATAAACAAAAGTAGCAAAATGGTAGTGTTATCAGTCAGAAGGATAATGTTTTATGAACTTGCATAATAAAACTGACCCGAGTTCACCTAACCATATTACACTGGTCATTTGTGATCAACTCCCCCTGGTGGTGAACCATCGGATTTTCAAAACTGTTATTACGTATTGAAGCATCGTTTGCTAAAATCACGTCACTTGGCCAGTTTGAAACACGCTCCGAATCACTGATTCGAAACAAAAGATTCATAAATATTTCGAGGCTTCTAGAAGCAATCGCCTATCACTAAACACACACGTGCTTTGGTAATACATTGAACAAGTGTACCTTATTCCTACCGAGATTAGACTGTTGATGCATAACGAGCAGAGGGACATTTAATTATATGTTAAAAACATTGATTTCTATTTAAAATATATTGTTTTTAACACGAAGGCATGTGCGCCTGTGGAAGTGCAATACAGTGTCTATCCAGAAGATGGCAGTACAACACTTACAAACCGGTCACATCCTTGGCTTACCACATGATGGAGCTCTTTAGGATGACAGCCCAAATCTTTCAAGAGGGTTTGTTGTTGTGGGAGCTCAACTGAGCTAAATCTTACATGATTCTTTAAAAATGTAATTAAACTGAACGTCTGATAAAAGTAAACATGTTTAAAGTGATGCTGCATATGAGGGTTCATCATATAATGTTCAAAGATGTTTCTGATAATAGTTAAAGAGTTATTAGTTAAATGTTTTTGTGCTTCAAATACTAAAAGCATTAATAGCAGGTTATCAATAGTCAAACAAACTTTATATATAAACAAACAGTTGTACAATGTTGTTAACAGAAACGAGTGTATTTGAATCAGTTCTGCTTAAATCTTCTCTAATATCTGTCTCATATTTCCTCAGGAGATTTACTTTACAAGACGAAGAGATAAAACATGAATATGACAAACTACTTTACAAGAAAAGACGGATTTGTAACAGTCAACAGTTCAGTTAGAGGAGGAAAATCCCGAGCATCTGAAACACCTTTACCTGACTGAAAAGAAACTATTATTAGAAGAAGAAGAAGAAGAAGAGACGGAAAGAAAGAGCAGTGAATGAAGAGAAGAAACTCAAACACAACACCTGACATCTCTGCTGACCAAACTCATTCATGTCATGAAGCAGAAATCACAACACAATCTGAAAGATAAACCTCACAAAATTATGACTGTTTATTATCATCTGTTTTTCATTTGTATTGTTTTAAAATTGTGAAGATAAAGGAGGAGCTGAGAGGATAAAGAGAGGTGAGGAGAGAAGAAACTGACCATGATAACATCCAGTAGATGTGTGATATAACAAAGATATTACATTATAACAACACACAGACAGATTCATCACACAACTACACAGAAATACACATGTTATTAAGATGAAGTTGTGTTATTTGTTTTCTGTAGTTTCCTCAATCCTTTAATTTTATGATGAATCTTTAATATCAGACACAAATCACTGATGTTTGATTTATTTTACCTGCAGGAATTCAAGACAAAACTCCAAGAAGAGTGAACTCGAGCTCAATCTACAGATGAATCTGTTACTGCAGAAGATCCAAACTCAACACAAATCATTCAATAGCAGTAAGACTCAAAACCCTCAGCTTTAAATTGTTTAAAATATTGTGATGTTGAAATGCACCTTCACACAAGAAACTGTGCTGTTTAGACGGCCGTTTAAATAAAACCACATTTATATACAGTATGATGCTCTCTGATATTTTATTTATACTCTTGTCCAACCAGACATGAAAAAAAAGAAAGAATTGTAACTTCTCTATAAAAGCAAAGCATTTGATATTCAATAAAAACTATTAAAATATCAATAAAACATTAGGCACTGTAGATTTAGTAGCAAAATTTGATCACTTATATGATTTTAAGCTGTAATAATTTCATGACACGAGACAGTGGGTGTGGTTATTGAGTCACACAGTCCCTCCCACTTTGTTTGGCTCCTCCCCCACATCATCATAATCTGTTGTGTAAAACAAAAGCACATTTATATTCTTTTATTATTGTATGAAGATTTTAAACTGAACTATAATAGATAATATATATTATAATATACATCTTTAAATGAGATCTAGAGGTTAATAATCTACCTAACAGGTTTGTCACATCTTCACTGTCATTCTTCACATCATCATACTCCTCCTGAACTCTCTCTGATGAAGTCACATGACAAACAACTCATATTGTGATTTGTAATACATCATGTCTCATGTCATAGACACATTTCTCTTTCCGACACTAACTAATAACAGCTGATAAAGTCACAATGACTGAATTAATGCTATAATAGACATACATAAGAAACTTAGATGTACTGCTTGATAAATGTGCTCTTATGTGTATCTCACATATTACACCTTGAAAGTTCTGTCCATTGATGATGACATCATCATAACTCTCTGTTGTGTTCACATACATAAGAGATAAACAACAAATCCCATCAGAATGACAAAGAGTCAGTAAACCTACATTATATCTGTACTGAGCGTCACTTTAAATAGATGTTACGTTACAAAAACAGCCTAGAAATGAAGTAAAATCACCTTTTTGAAGATCAGAGTTTTGTCCTGTGGTGATGACATCATCATACTTCTCAAGTGTGTCTTCTACAAATATAACATGAAACACACGTCATCACACCCATAGAGATATAAAGTATATTTTCTCTTCATGTACAGATCTTATATTTCATCTTAATACAGAATAACAGAAGTGCACCTGTCTCACTGTCTGCTTTTAGTCCATCAGTGATGACATCATCATAGTATTCTGCTGGGACTTTATTCACCATCTCTTCTACATCAACACAAAACAGTTTGAAAACAAAATACAAAATATCTGTTTGTACATTATGACACATGAAGTCTGATCAGTCAATAAAGTCACAAACCTTTCAGGTCACTGCCATTGGAGACATCATCATAATATTCAATCTTGTAGTCTTTTGCTATAAAGAGACTCAGACACTTTAGTTGTGAATTGTAATGTGTATATTTGTTAAGTTTGTCAAGGATTATCAAATAATGTGTCTTGATTTCAGTCTTCTAACCTGAGAGAAGCTCATCAGCATCTTCATATCCAGAATGCTGTTCTTCAGAGATGAGACTCGCTGTTAAAGTGAAGCAGAAGATTCAGAAACATGTTGATCATTACAAACAACCTCAACCTACATTTACATCACAGAGCACAAAAATATCACATCAACCTATTTTATCTAGATTTATATTAAAACATTATTTAGACATTAAAAATATAAGTTAACTTCATTCTGCAAACACACACCTGTATCCTGACATGAACTCATCTCTCACCGGATTCAAGACAAACAGACAGGAAGAAGCGCACACACACCTGCATATAAACTTACAAGCATATGAACCCCCCTCCCCATTAACCTCCAAAAATAATCACACCCACACACACACACACACACCTGCAGCTCTGTGGAGGAATTGTGTGGTTTGAAGCCGGAGGTTTAACAGGACTAATAATAGACGAACATCAGCTCAACTCACAAACATCAGACTGACTTTAATATTTCTACATCTGATTTGATTGAATAAGACAGAAGTCTCACCTCTCTGAGTGAAGTGTTTGTGTGTGTTTGTGTGTCTGTGATCAATCTCTTCATAAACTGCTTCAGTCTGAGTCCTGTGTCTCCTCTTAGAGAGAGCTGTGAGTGTAGACACACAAACACAACACATGACTGATGATACACTGAACAAGACTGTAGTAAGATTGATGTTGATGTAGTTCAATATGTCAGATGTGTACTTGTATGTGATGTGTGGATCTCTGTACCTCTCCTCATCTCTCTGTTGTGTTGAATCAGTATCAGCAGCGGCACTAAGAGCAGTAAGAGCAAAACTCCCAGTACAATCACAACCACTGGAGGATTGAAGAGAGGAGGAGTTTGTGGAGGAGTCACTGATCTCCTGTTTGTCTGAGAAACTGAAGGAGAAGCTGTTGTTGTTGTTGTGGCAGGAGTTGTAGACACTGACAAGTCTGTAAAATAAAAACACATATTAAGGAAACTGCTGAAATGATAATGAATTGATCTCTCAGTGTTTCATTCTCACCTGCACAGATGAGTCTAACTTGTTCTTTGTGTGAGCAGTCAGTGTGATTTTTCAGGACATGAGGACAGTCCCACAGGTGAATCTCAGTCCCTCTGCACTCGACTCTGTTCATCCACACAACACCTTCACCAGCACCAAACGCTTCATTCCCATCAACACTCAATGCTGCTCCACAACCCAGCTGCCTGCAGACCACCTGAGCATCTCTGATGTCCCACAGATCATCACAGACTGAACCCCACACAGAGTTATGATAAACCTCCAGTCTCCCCGAACACAAACCCTTCCCTCCACTCAGTCTGAGAGGAAGATGATCTACATCACACACATCAAACAACATTTACAACAACACACTGAAACACAAACTGAGATTTAAATGGTGGGTACATGTAGATTGAACACAGATATTTGTACAATTTTATACAGTTTTATTTGTCACATAAATATACTTGAACATTGTCTCTGATGAGGAGATGCTGTAAAACATGACAGACCACTCCGAGGAACTTCATTTATCTCTGTTTCTGAAATTATTACATGAGAAAATGTCAATCACGTAATAAATAATTGATGATAGTATTTTTTGAAAATAATGCACACCAAAGGTGGTAGCGAGTTATGATGCAAAGCATTATTTTCAAATAATTCGAAGAACAGGAGTCATTTATTATGCTTATACCACGGTTACCACAAACATCATTCTGGTGGTTATTTTAAAACATTTGACAGGCCAGGTGTGCGTTTTACAGAAAAATAATCAACATTATTTTAATGCTTCTTATGAAATCCAGGAAGACCGGCATAATTTGTGTAGTTAGGGGTTGCCATAATAGCTGATAAAAACACTGTAAATCTCTACAAAACATTTATTTTGACCATAATACACGCACAACAGTTGAATGTGTATGTGGCGCACGTGCACCCATGATATCCACATCTTTCCAGTAAAACCTTTAATAGAAACTGCCAATGAACAATAAATACAATAATTGTTTAAAAACAACTAATATTATGCTGATAAAAATATGCTGATTTAGCTGATTTATTTATTCTGCTACTATATATATATATTATTACAAAAATGCAATTACAGTTCATAATATATACGACATAAACTGCTTATTAGTTAATGTTTATAATAGTTCTTAATGTGTTTGCATATACTTTTGTCTAAATTGCAGTTTAAAAAAAACAGTTACAGTTGTAACATTTTAAACCATCGCCTAAACAATCTATTCCTTGTACAAACACCCGACTGACTTTCCCATTTTAAAGATACTGATATGCTTCTGTGCTATTATAGTTGCACATTGAAGACATGTCACTCTTGAGCAACAACACGAAATGATTGAATTTATTTTCATATTAAATATCAGGCCACTTCTTAATTTCATCCTCTCACTGGGTCATACATGGTAGTTGTAGTAAATATTTACCATAACTGTTTAAATCAGGTTTTATGTGTGCTCCCACGACCAGTCGGCTATTAAAACGGACGTCTCAAACAAAAAAGGGAAATACGTCACATCACTTACTTCCACGTTTGAAATTGTATCATTTCAGCAATATACTATCACAAACTCTAAAGTTTACTGAATACATTACACACAAAATAATTAGAAATCTCACAAGACAGTAACTTAAATTTCATCTCACCAGAGCAGATAATGTTGGCCACTTCATCTGTACTATAGGAATCCTGTCCCCAAGCTGAAGATGGACACTGCCATATAGTGGAGTCATCTGATCGACATTTAAAGTAATCCAACCAATTCTGAGACCTCAATCCATCTGAATAATTGGGTTCACTGGCAGATTTTCCACAGTTCAGCTCTTGACAGATCAGACTCGCTGTGTCTCTGTTCATCTGATTGTAGCAAACATTACCCCAAGATCCATTGTAGAAAACCTCCACATTCCCTTCACAGCCTTCAGTTAACCTGAACTCTTTAAACTCTAGATTGAAAAGACAACTTATATCAATCACAGTCTGATACTTTAAATTTGCTAATAAAATATTTTACAATAAATGTATCTGATCAAAACATTTAAATATATTTAACCACAATCACTTCATAACTGCAGGTTTGTGTTTACCTGAGCACACGACTCCTACATCCTCCTTGTGTTTACAGTCATGATCTCCCCAGACCCGTGAAGAGCAGCTCCACAGTGACGTCTCATTCCCCTCACAGTTCACATCATCCAGCCATATGGGTCCAGAACCAGGACCAAACCAGGCCGGTACTGGCTGATTACTGAGAGCCACTCCACACTGCAGCTGTCTGCACACCACATGAGCATCTTTAATATCCCAGGAGTCATCACACACTGTACCCCATGAGCCTTTGTGAAAAACCTCCAGCCTTCCTGCACAATCTCCACCAGAACCCACCAACCTGATGGACTTCTGACCTGAGATCAGATACAGAAAGAGGAACATTTAGTGCTCATGAAGCAATACATTTACAAATACATTAAGATATTATAAGTCTGACCAAGGCAAGTGATTGACAGCTGTTGTGTTGCGCTGCAGTTGAGAGTTTGTGGAGAGCTGCAGTTCCTCAGATGATCTTCAGTCCCAGAGCACTGGAAGCCCATCACACACTCATAACTGTGTTCATCACTGGATGAAGAGGAGTTAGTGAAGTTCAGCACAGAGCCACAGCCCAGCTGTCTGCAGACCACAGAGGATTCAGTGAGACTCCAGGAGTCCAGCAGAACTCTCCTCCAAACCTGATGAATGTAAACTTCCACCTCACCCTCACACTCTCTCTCTCCAGACAACCTCACTCGACCATCATGAAGAGACAGAGAGGAATCTGGAGAAAGGATTTGACATTTTCAGATTGATTACGATCACACTACAGTAACTTCATGTTAATGACAGAGTGAAGTTCACTCACTAGAACAAATGACTCCAACATCTTGTTTATGAGAGGATTCAGCTCGACTCCATGAAGAGATTGAACATTCTGAGAGTTTTGTTTCATTCCCCTGACAATCAAACACATCAGCCCAGATTTCACCAGATCCCTCTCCAAACCAGTCCACTCCCACAACAGACACAGCAATCCCACAATTCAGCTCTCTACAGAGGACATTGGCAGCTCTTATATTCATGCACTCATCACACACTGAGCCCCATTTACTGAAATACTGACGCTCAACTCGACCAGAGCAGATATCAGAGCCGTTCATCAGTCTTGGTGCTGTGTAACCTGAAAAGATAAATATCAGTTAATTTATAGAGTATGAAATTAAAGGAGTAAAAAGACACATTTCAGTTTAATCATTTGTATATAAAAGATCAAAAGAGAAAATCAAATTTTTATACTCAACCAGAGCAAATCAGTCCCACATCATTATCATGGGAACAGTTGTTCTTGTTTGAAGATTTTTGTGGACAGAAGTTTATTTGAGATTCATTTCCTCTACATTGAATCTCTTGTGTCCACACCTGCTCCTCTCCTTTACCAAAAGTATCTGCACCCAGCAGCTGTACAGGAACCCCACAGTTCAGCTCTCTACACACAACCTCTGCATCCTGATCATCAAACACAGCATCACACACTGTGCCCCATCTTCCTCCAAAATACATCTCCACCCTTCCAGAGCACAGGTGAGACCCACGAACAAGTCTTGACCATCCATCATTTATGCCATCTGATTATACAGAACGAATAAATATCACACAATTATATACACAGTTCCTCTCATGAAGAACTTTAATTCTCACAACACGAGTCACATTTATTAACAAATCTTGGAACTTTGTGACTTTTTATATGAAAAATAGATCAAGCATGAAACTTACACATATAATTGTCTCTTACTTTATACTGTCATCATTGTTGTCATTATTTAAACAGTAACATTAAATAATTATTTGAATGCCAATTTATTTATTAGATCTGAAAAATGAATTATGCATTTTTAACACAAAATGTAAGAAGTTGATGCTTACTAATAACATACTGGTCATAACTATTACAATTATTTGCATTTGTATATCATGTGAAAGTATGATTAAAATACATATGTATACTTGAAGTAATAACAGGCTTATATTTAGAGAAGTTCACCTGAGCAAATGACTCCAGCATCTTCTCTATGTTCACAGTTATTAACACCCCATCCACTTGATCTACAGTCCTCCAGTGTGGACTCTGATCCCATACAGTCCATATCATCCAGCCAGATCTGTCCTGATCCTTCTCCAAAGTAAGCAACAAGCATAGCCTGTACAGCCTCTCCACAGTTCACCTCTCTACACACCACTGCAGCATGTCTCAGATCCCAGTTATCATCACACACTGTTCCCCATTGACCATCATGAAGAACCTCAACTCTACCAGCACAAGGACTTTTATCACTTACCAACCTCACACTCAAATCTAAAACATATGAAACACAGATAAAGCATTAATCTTTGAGATAAATGGTTCATAAAAAGCATAAAATATTTCATTATCAATATGTAATATTTGTTTTGACCCCAGTTGTGTACTTACCAGCAATAATGTTCATTACTACAGAGGAGAGTAAAATGAGTGTAAGACAGATCTCCATAATCCTCTACTGTACACACAGACTGATAGAGAATAATGAGAAGTCAATGTAAAGAGAGAGAGAGAGAGAGAGAGAGAGAGAGAGAGAGAGAGAGAGAGAGAGAGAGAGAGACCAATCACGCTCTCTGTTACCTTATTAGAAATAAGAAAGGAAATCATCAAACAACTTGAGTGACAAATCAGAAGAGATATTTTTGATTTTCTCCATATATATCAGCAGAACGTCAGCGCTGATGAACGACGCTCCTCCCTCCATGTTCAGAGGAGACAAACACCTGCAAGAGTGAAGATAAATTTACATCAAATAAATGAAACACTTCAGTATATATTCAGCATCAAATCCTGTTGTGTGCAGATGTACAGGAAACTTTATGATCACTTCAAACACACTCATACACTTTAATATAAACACAGAGATATCCAGAGGTGTAAAGTACTCAAATAAAATTACTTTACTCAAATACAATTTTTTTAATTGTTCTTCATCAGAGTGTTTTTCTTTCACTTACACTAGTTTTCATAATAAACAGATACTTAATTACATTTACTTGAGTATATATATAAGAGAGTACTACATTTATTGTACTTAAGTAATAAAGATTAAAAATATCTTATTTATGAAATGTATTGTAGTGAAAAGTACTATATTAAACATCAGAATGTGGTAAAGTAAACGTTAAAGAGAGTAAAACTGATAAAGTACAGATAGTTGAGTAGTGAGTAAAAATACTTTACTACTTCACACCTCTGAATATATCCCTGTATAAATATGTGAAATACATTGAACATTTAAATTATAATATTTCTACTCAGTTTATTTAAACAAAAAAGACAAAACGTCCAATAAAATAAAAATAAATTAAAATCACATTATCTGTTGTAAAACCTGAATAAAAATAAAATATGTTGCAGCATATAAAACATGTCTACATTAAATTAATCAGTAAATTAATCAATATATCTACAGAATATAACATTCTTACAGCAGCATCTCAGGTCATTTAATATTGTAATGCTTTATTTATCCACTAGATGTCAGTCACAGATCTGTCAATCAAAGCGTCAGTAAATGTTGATGAATCTTCACTGTGGCTCATGTTTTGATGTTTTGATGTCTGATTTCACTGCACTTTGATTTTTGAAGTGTAATGAAGATTTTTGCTCTAAACAATCACTGATAAATATCCATACACAAGTCATGAAGGTGAGCCCTGGGCTATACGACTGGTTAAAAATAACATCTACGACATAACATAAATCAGTGTGAGATTGATTTATCTTCTACTGCCACCATGCGGTCATGACTGAAACAACAACACTCAACACTCCTCTGATCTCACACATGAACGCGCTCCAAACATCACGCGCGTGTCAAACACCACTGTGTGTTTAACTGTTTATTAAAACAGAATATAGGAAAACTTTGTGTTTGTGAAGTGAATTCATTGATTATTGACATAAATTGTGAATTTAAGACGAGAGGAGTTAAATCGATGTTTAATTTAGATTATTAATGCCTGAAGTCATTCTTACGTCATCATTGGTGGTCCTTTACTCGTCAAACGGCTCTGTTGTTGTTTTGGGAGCACAACTGAGGTAAATCTTACCTAATTCTTTAAAAATGTGATTAAAATTAACGTCTGATAAAAGTAAACATGTTTAAAGTGATGCTGCATATGAGGGTTCATCATATAATGTTCAAAGATGTTTCTGATAATAGATAAAGAGGGTGGGTAGACGATTGATTGTTTTTGTGCTTCAAATACTAAAAACATTAATATCAGAGAGCTGTTCCATAAAACAAGATTACGAAATAAGCCAGACTTATTGTCAGTCGATTCAGTTCCATTAAGCAAACTTGAAAAAGTTGGAACTTGGGTACTATGGCAACTTATACTTGGAAACTAACCTGGTCCGGGGCAGGCTAACTCCCAGGCTAAGCATTAGTTGTTGCTAAACTAGACTTCCACTAACACTGATCTGTAAATGCCATGATATTACCGGTAACTCTCTGACATTTTATTTGACTTTATAATTCAGTGTAAAAATTAACTAAATTTAACACAATTTGTAAAAAAATAATAATTAATACAATATAGACATGTTTAATGATATGATATGTGATAGGCCTCTCAAATGTTTAGACCAATGCATTATACATTTTATTATAATTAGTTTTCTGTACGTTGTATTTATTTTCTCCTTTATGTGAAGCACTTTGGCTCCAAGCCTTCGTCAGGGAGTAAACACATTAAAAACAATCTCTTCCTGTTTTTTGATATGTGTTTACTCCCTGACGAAGGCTTGTTTGTCGAAACGCGTTGGATTTACCATGTCCGAAGTTTTTAATTAAGTTTATTATGACCAATTCATATCAATAAAGTTTTTTTTTTACTTTTTTAAGAGAGTGCCTTGCAGTTTCTTTGGTTTGTTAAACTTAATATATAAAAAACAGCTGATAAACGAAACATCTGTGTTGTACAATGTTGTTAACAGAAACGAGTGTATTTGAATCAGTTCTGCTTAAATCTTCTCTAATATCTGTCTCATATTTCCTCAGGAGATTTGCTTTACAAGACGAAGAGATAAAACATGAATATGACAAACTACTTTACAAGAAAAGATGGATTTGTAACAGTCAACAGTTCAGTTAGAGAAGAAAAGTCACGAGCATCTGAAACATCTTTACCTGGCTGAAAATAAATGATTAGATGAAGAAGAAGAAGAAGAGAGAAAGAAGAAGAGATGGAAAGAGAGAGCAGTGAATGAAGAGAAGAAACTCAAACACAACACCTGACATCTCTGCTGACCAAACTCATTCATGTCATGAAGCAGAAATCACAACACAATCTGAAAGATAAACCTCACAAAATTATGACTGTTTATTATCATCTGTTTTTCATTTGTATTATTTTAAAATTGTGTTTTATTGTTGTGTAGCTTTATTGAATGAACACATAGAAGATAATGAGAAGATAAAGGAGGAGCTGAGAGGATAAAGAGAGGTGAGGAGAGAAGAAACTGACCATGATAACATCCAGTAGATGTGTGATATAACAAAGATATTACATTATAACAACACACAGACAGATTCATCACACAACTGCACAGAAATACACATGTTATTAAGATGAAGTTGTGTTATTTGTTTTCTGTAGTTTCCTCAATCCTTTAATTTTATGATGAATCTTTAATATCAGACACAAATCACTGATGTTTGATTTATTTTACCTGCAGGAATTCAAGACAAAACTCCAAGAAGAGTGAACTCGAGCTCAATCTACAGATGAATCTGTTACTGCAGAAGATCCAAACTCAACACAAATCATTCAATAGCAGTAAGACTCAAAACCCTCAGCTTTAAATTGTTTAAAACATTGTGATGTTGAAATGCACCTTCACACAAGAAACTGTGCTGTTTAGACGGCCATTAAAATAAAACCACATTTGTGTACAGTATGATGCTCTCTGATATTTCATTTATACTCTTGACCAACCAGACATAAAAATAAAGTACATTTGTAACTTCTCTATAAAAGCAAAGCTTGTGATATTCAATAAAAACCTATTTGAAATATCAATAAAACATTAGACACTGTAGTTTTAGTAGCAAAATTTGATCACTTATATGATTTTAAGCCTTAATATGATTTCATGACATGAGACAGTGGGTGTGGTTATTAAGTCACACAGTCCCTCCCACTTTGTTTGGTTCCTCCCCCACATCATCATAATCTGTAAAACAAAAGCACATTCATATTCTTTTATTAATTGTATGAATAATTTAAACTGAACTATTTAAATAGATAATATATAAAGATAAAATATATTATAATATACATCTTTAAATGAGATCTAGAGGTTAATAATCTACCTAACAGGTTTGTCACATCTTCACTGTCATTCTTCACATCATCATACTCCTCCTGAACTCTCTCTGATGAAGTCACATGACAAACAACTCATATTGTGATTTGTAATACATCATGTCTCATGTCATAGACACATTTCTCTTTCTGACACTAACTAATAACAGCTGATAAAGTCACAATGACTGAATTAATGCTATAATAGACATACATAAGAAACTTAGATGTACTGCTTGATAAATATACACTTCTGTGTTACTCACCTATTACACCTTGAAAGTTCTGTCCATTGATGATGACATCATCATAACTCTCTGTTGTGTTCACATACATAAGAGATAAACAACAAATCCCATCAGAATGACAAAGAATCAGTAAACCTACATTATATCTGTACTGAGCGTCACTTTAAATAGATGTTACGTTACAAAAACAGCTTAGAAATGAAGTAAAATCACCTTTTTGAAGATCAGAGTTTTGTCCTGTGGTGATGACATCATCATACTTCTCAAGTGTGTCTTTTACAAATATAACATGAGACACACGTCATCACACCCATAGAGATATAAAGTATATTTTCTCTTCATGTACAGATCTTATATTTCATCTTAATACAGAATAACAGAAGTGCACCTGTCTCACTGTCTGCTTTTAGTCCATCAGTGATGACATCATCATAGTATTCTGCTGGGACTTTATTCACCATCTCTTCTACATCAACACAAAACATGTTTGAAAACAAAATACAAAATATCTGTTTGTACATTATGACACCATGAAGTCTGATCAGTCAATAAAGTCACAAACCTTTCAGGTCACTGCCATTGGAGACATCATCATAATATTCAATGTTGTAGTCTTTTTCTATAAAGATAAGAGACTCAGAAACTTTAGTATTGTAAAGTGAATGTGTATATTTGCCAATTTTGTAAAAGATTATCAAATAATTTGTCTTAAATTGAGTCAAAACCTAAATATTAACGTTCAGTCTTCTAACCTGAGAGAAGCTCATCAGCATCTTCATATCCAGAATGCTGTTCTTCAGAGATGAGACTCCCTGTTAAAGTGAAGCAGAAGATTCAGAAACATGTTGATCATTACAAACAACCTCAACCTACATTTACATCACAGAGCACAAAAATATCACATCAACCTATTTTATTTAGATTTATATTAAAACATTATTTAGACATTAAAAATATAAGTTAACTTCATTCTGCAAACACACACCTGTATCCTGACATGAACTCATCTCTCACCGGATTCAAGACAAACAGACAGGAAGAAGCGCACACACACCTGCATATAAACTTACAAGCATATGAACCCCCCTCCCCATTAACCTCCAAAAATAATCACACACACACACACACACACACACCTGCAGGAGGAATTGTGTGGTTTGAAGCCGGAGGTTTAACAGGACTAATAATAGACGAACATCAGCTCAACTCACAAACATCAGACTGACTTTAATATTTCTACATCTGATTTGATTGAATAAGACAGAAGTCTCACCTCTCTGAGTGACGTGTTTGTGTGTGTTTGTGTGTCTGTGATCAATCTCTTCATAAACTGCTTCAGTCTGAGTCCTGTGTCTCCTCTTAGAGAGAGCTATGAGTGTAGACACACAAACACAACACATGACTGATGATACACTGAACAAGAGTGTAGTAAGATTGATGTTGATGTAGTTCAATATGTCAGATGTGTACTTGTATGTGATGTGTGGATCTCTGTACCTCTCCTCATCTCTCTGTTGTGTTGAATCAGTATCAGCAGCGGCACTAAGAGCAGTAAGAGCAAAACTCCCAGTACAATCACAACCACTGGAGGATTGAAGAGAGGAGGAGTTTGTGGAGGAGTCACTGATCTCCTGTTTGTCTGAGAAACTGAAGGAGAAGCTGATGTTGTTGTTGTTGTTGCAGGAGTTGTAGACACTGATGAGTCTGTAAAATAAAACACATATATTAAGGAAACTGCTGAAATGATAATGAATTGATCTCTCAGTGTTTCTCTCTCACCTGCACAGATGAGTCTAACTTGTTCTTTGTGTGAGCAGTCAGTGTGATTTTTCAGGACATGAGGACAGTCCCACAGGTGAATCTCAGTCCCTCTGCACTCGACTCTGTTCATCCACACAACACCTTCACCAGCACCAAACGCTTCATTCCCATCAACACTCAATGCTGCTCCACAACCCAGCTGCCTGCAGACCACCTGAGCATCTCTGATGTCCCACAGATCATCACAGACTGAACCCCACACAGAGTTATGATAAACCTCCAGTCTCCCCGAACACAAACCCTTCCCTCCACTCAGTCTGAGAGGAAGATGATCTACATCACACACATCAAACAACATTTACAACAACACACTCAAACACAGACTGAGATTTAAATGTGAAATTGAAAGAGATATTTATCATTTATAATGAATTAAGTAGTAATTATAATTTTAACCTGTTCGATATCATACAGTGTAAACGTACTTGAACATTGTTTCTGGTGATGAGATGCTGAGGTAGAACATGACAGACGACTTCGATGTGACTCATTTATCTCATCTGAGATCATAAAACAACATTTTCTTTACCAATGAACAGAACAGGAATTCATTAAATCTCTGCTATATAATTTTACCTCACAAACCTTTCAGGGGCAGTTTCCCAGAGAGGGTTTATATTAATCCAGGACTAGGCCTTGGTTATTTTAGGAAACTTAGTTTGTTTTTAAAAACATACCTTACAAAGAATACTGTTATGCATCTTGAGACAAAACAATGACACTGATGTATTTTAAGATGTGACACTGCAAGCTGATGTTAGGACATCTCAAACAAGCATTTTAGTCTTGGACTAGGCTTGAGCCCTTTCCCGGAAACCCATTAGATTTAAAACATTTTCAATATATTACACAGGAAAATGAACAGAAAATTAAAAACAAGACATATTTTAAAATTTGATCTTACCAGAACAGGTGATATGAGCCACCTCAGTTTGACCACAGTGATTCTGTCCCCAGGGTGAAGTCGGGCACTGCCACAGATTTGAGTCGTGTGGTCGACATTTAACATTATCCAACCAGTTATGAGCTGATGGCACTCTTGATGTTGAATCAGACAGACTGGCAGATCTTCCACAGTTCAGCTCTTGACAGATCAGACTCGCTGTTTCACTTTCCATTTGATTCCAGCAAATATTACCCCAAGATCCATTGTAGAAAACCTCCACATTCCCTTCACAGCCTTCAGTTAACTTGAGCTTTTTAAACTCTAGATTGAAAAGTTGGATTAAGAATGAGTTTAAGATGAATTTAAGCTGCCATAAGAAAGCAAATAACTCAAAACAAATTTTTCTTCATTAATTAGATGCAGCTGCACATCATTCACATATACAATTAACTGAGAGACAAAACATTTTCTACATTTCAACTCCTTACTTGAGCACACGACTCCTACATCCTCCTTGTGTTTACAGTCATGATGTCCCCAGACCCGTGAAGAGCAGCTCCACAGTGACGTCTCATTCCCCTCACAGTTCACATCATCCAGCCATATGGGTCCAGAACCAGGACCAAACCAGGCTGGTACTGGCTGATTACTGAGAGACACTCCACACTGCAGCTGTCTGCACACCACATGAGCATCTTTAATATCCCAGAAGTCATCACACACTGTACCCCATGAGCCTTTGTGAAAAACCTCCAGCCTTCCTGCACAATCTCCACCAGAACCCACCAACCTGACGGAGTTCTGACCTAAGTTCAGACAAAGAGTTAACTACAGACTATGTGAACCCATTTTAATTAATCATATGGATAGATATTATAATTCTGACCAAGGCAGGTGATTGACAGTTGTTGTCTGGAGCTGCAGTTGAGAGTTTGTGGAGAGCTGCAGTTCCTCAGATGATCTTCAGTCCCAGAACACTGGAAGCCCATCACACACTCATAACTGTGTTCATCACTGGATGAAGAGGAGTTAGTGAAGTTCAGCACAGAGCCACAGCCCAGCTGTCTGCAGACCACAGAGGATTCAGTGAGACTCCAGGAGTCCAGCAGAACTCTCCTCCAAACCTGATGAATGTAAACTTCCACCTCACCCTCACACTCTCTCTCTCCAGACAACCTCACTCGACCATCATGAAGAGACAGAGAGGAATCTGGAGAAAGGATTTGACATTTTCAGATTGATTACGATCACACTACAGTAACTTCATGTTAATGACAGATTGAAGTTCACTCACTAGAACAAATGACTCCAACATCTTGTTTATGAGAGGATTCAGCTCGACTCCATGAAGAGATTGAACATTCTGAGAGTTTTGTTTCATTCCCCTGACAATCAAACACATCAGCCCAGATTTCACCAGATCCCTCTCCAAACCAGTCCACTCCCACAACAGACACAGCAATCCCACAATTCAGCTCTCTACAGAGAACATTGGCAGCTCTCATATTCATGCACTCATCACACACTGAGCCCAATTTACTGAAATACTGACGCTCAACTCGACCAGAGCAGATATCAGAGCCGTTCATCAGTCTTACTGCTGTGTAACCTGGACAAAGATTTCAAAGATTATTAAAAACACATAGACAAGAGAATAGAAATTTAATAAAGATGTATGTTTTGAACACCACATTAACTAGTTAAAGATCTCAAAGCTTATTGAAACAGTTTAAACCAATTTTCTCTCAAGATGGATTTGCTTAAACAAATACTAGATTCAAATGCTTCTTTAAAAAAGGGTTCAGCACTGATATTTACCAGAACATATGAGTCCCACATTATTGTCATGAGAGCAGGTTTCTTTAGTTATAGTTGATGAACATGATTGAATATGTGATTCATCTCCTCTACATTGAATCTCTTGTGTCCACACCTGCTCCTCTCCTTTACCAAAAGTATCTGCACCCAGCAGCTGTACAGGAACCCCACAGTTCAGCTCTCTACACACAACCTCTGCATCCTGATCATCAAACACAGCACCACACACTGTACCCCATCTTCCTCCAAAATACATTTCGACTCTTCCAGAGCACAAATGAGAAACAGCAACAAGACTTGCACTGCTGTAGTGTTTATCACCTGTTTATACAGACAGAATGAACAGCACAGAAAATGAGATCACAATGAAATCACAGAAATAACCTGGACTCTCCTAGAACATCTGTGAAACCCAAACAAAAGTCTGGGAACTTCATGACATGCTTTTTAAATTATAGATAAAAATAAAACATTTTATATTAGTTTATGCATTATATATATTACATAGATGTCACTCATGATATTGGATAATATTTTAACAGCAAATTCATTGTTTAGACTTAAAATGGACTTTGTACTTTGAATCCATGATCAAAAATCTACACTAGAACATAATTCTCACAGCTATTCAAACCTTTTTCATTAGTATATCCTGTGACAGAATGATGTTGTTATTAATCATGAATTCACAGGAAAATATTTAGAGAAGCTCACCTGAGCAGATCACACCAGCATCATAAGAATGAGAACAGCGCTGAACATACGAGTCATATGATCTACAGTTCTTCAGTGAGGACTCTGATCCACTACACTCCACATAAGCCATTGTGATTGGTCCTGATCCTTCTCCAAACTGACCATAGTGTGCACCTACACCCTTTCCACAGCCCAACTCTCTACACACCACTGCAGCATCGTTCAGATCCCAATCCCAACGACCACACACTGTTCCTCACTGACGACCTTTAAGAACCTCAACTCTACCAGCACAAGGACTGCCACCATTCACCAACCTCACATTAAAATCTGATAGATGAAAAAAGCAAAAACGATATTAACTATATTGATGCTCATTAATAATTCGTATAAAATATTTGAATTTTAATCAATATTATTACTTACCAGCAGTAATGTTGATTACTACAGAGGAGAGTAAAATGAGTGTGAGACAGATCTCCATAATCCTCTACTGTACACACAGACTGATAGAGAATAATGAGAAGTCAATGTAAAGAGAGAGAGAGAGAGAGACCAATCACGCTCTCTGTTACCTTATTAGAAATAAGAAAGGAAATCATCAAACAACTTGAGTGACAAATCAGAAGAGATATTTTTGATTTTCTCCATATATATCAGCAGAACGTCAGCGCTGATGAACGACGCTCCTCCCTCCATGTTCAGAGGAGACAAACACCTGCAAGAGTGAAGATAAATTTACATCAAATAAATGAAACACTTCAGTATCTATTCAGCATCAAATCCTGTTGTGTGCAGATGTACAGGAAACTATATGATCACTTCAAACACACTCATACACTTTAATATAAACACACACATACACTCACAAATATATCCATTTCATCAATGTGAAATGAAATATATTGAACATCTATAATTAAAGTATTAAATTGACATTTCTATTATGTTCAATCAATCAAAAATGAAACAGAACATAAATTATTAGTTATTGATAACAATGTATATAACAAAATTACAATATCTGCTGCATAACTTAAAAATAAAATGTTTTGGAAAACTAAAAAAATTCTACATTACATTTATTAGTAAATTATTAAATATATCCACATAATATATCAATCAATATATTAGCAGCAGCATTTTTGTCTACTTAATATTGTGATACTTTATTTATCCACTAGATGGCAGCAACATCCTGTCAATCAATGCATCAGTAAATGTGACTGTAAAGAATCTTCACTGTGGCTCACATTTTGACGTTTTATGCTCCCACTGATTTCACTGCACTTTTATTTAGTGTATTGAAGATGTTTACTCTTAACCTTTACTGAGAAACATCTATGAATAAGCAATGAATTTTGAAACTTTAAAAACATGAGCCCTTTGCAAGTGATAATCTGCTCCTAGCTGTGCAATTACTAACAGTTTCCTACAAAGGGAGAGTGAAATACAACTTTGTTATTATAAAATGTCTTACCTGTTTGACAATATTCAGTTTGACAGATCAATTATTGCCTCCATCTCATGAGTCATCTTACAATTCATAATCAAATCAGGTACAGAAATCTTGTTTGATGTCTTGTTTGATGTACAGTATAAAAATAAAACAATTTTGTATAAAAATGTGATTTTATATTACAACAATTAGATAACAACAATGCTCCTAATGTACAAAGGTCCACACTGTCAGCATTCTCAGTGATGCATAAATATAATTTGTGCTGTCAGCTTGTGTAATTTCTTTGTTGCATTGCAGAATTTTTGTTTTCATTCTATAGCAGCAGATGCAATGAATAACTAATACGATTGGTAAAATAACATAAGCAGCATTAATCACAGTGTGAGATTGATTGATTCTCTACTGCCACCATGCGGTCATGACTGAAACAACAACAGTCAACACTCCTCTGCGCTCGAAACAACTAAATATGGTGCCATCTACTGGTGAACACGTTGTAAAAGCAAAAGATATCTGTCCAAACATTTTACAATTTTTATAAAATAATTGCAAAGAAAAATGCTTTTAAGAAAAATAAATTATTTAACTTAATTCAGCCATCTAGTAAAAGTGTATTTTGTGTTTTATTTTTATTTATGGCAGATCATTAATACTTAATTACATTTACTTGAGTACAAAAAAAGATCTACATTTATTGTACTTAAGTATTAAAGGTAAAAAATAACTTGTATTTATGAAATAAGAAGAGGACACAGCATTGGTGGATTGTGTGAAGATATTCAGTACTCTGGACATTTATTTAAACTTTGCTCATTTCTTCACAGTCTGGATGGAGGAGAGTTTATTCAGATCAATGTAAGCAAAGCTAAAGAGATGTGTTATGTGTATGTGGAGAGTTTTAAAACAGTTAAGAGAGTAAGAGTTTTATCTTAATGTAATCTCCTCCAACACAGAGACATAAAATGTAGTATGTAGTACATTTGTTACTTATATCTGTAATATATAAATGCAAAAATATGTCTAAGATCAGGACTCCTCCGACATGTGAGGGCACGCATCTCTGATAGACTTGAATATTAGTCAGTTGTATAGTCTACTGTATTACCAGTCAGGTCCAAGATAAAATCGTACTTGGAAGAAACTGATCTTACATCAAAGTCTGCCACCTGCACCCAGAAGATACAGGCACTGATGATTGACACTAATTCATATATAAAGATATCCTCTTCACTAATGATAATAAATTAAAAAAATTAACTTTATCATTGTCTAACATTTTTTTAAGTCCATTATATTAAATACATTTTATTCATCTTGTCTGATGATTTACAGTGTTTACAATTAAACCGAATGTTCTACTTCATAGAATAAATAAGACTTTTATTAAACAGAGGGATGTTTTGTTTAAATACGTAAATTAAAACCTACATTTGTTAATTAATATATTTAACGTAACATAAAAGCATGTGCAGATGTTGATATAAAACTGTAATGCGTTATTTATCCAGAAGATGGCAGTACAACACAAGCAGAGGAAGTTTTGAGCTTAGGTTAACTAACACACGAGGGCACTACTCATTGTTTTTAGGACAGTAAACGATCAGTCCTTTCTTACAGATATAGTGGACATCAATAAATTAGAAATGTTGCTATGGTTAAATATTTACATAGATTTCTATCAACGTGAGTGAGATTTTATGAGGCTTGCAAAAATAATCCAAAAGTATAGACCCCTTCACGGTTCACGTCACAGGCGGTTCCCACTGCGCATGTCGGGATCAGAAAAGTCATTACAGCAGATTGAGTTGCGTATTATTCGGTATCGTCAAAAATGCCTACTTACGTCGTGGGCTGTGAAAATTGCACCTGGTCTTCCGTTAAGTTTTCGCGATTCATGCAGAATCTCAAAAGCAAAAAAATACAACATCTGCGTCTGCAAGCAATTAACGTGCAGACTGGGACAATGCAAATATCAAAGAGGCTTGTGTTTGTAGTGCTCATTTCATTTGAGGTAAGTCATCATTTTTCAGCCCTGTTAGATTAAATTATTAAGCCTAAATGGTATGAACAGTTTGACACCATGCTGCGCGCGAACACGATCGTCATTCAATGTTTACAAACCTTGAAGGGGTCTATATGCTTTCATTTTTATGTTCCTATTATATAATATATTCTCTACAAAATCAGCTGTCTGTCTCTCTCTCAATATTTTTTTTACTCCTAGGTCTTTTTTCTCCTGACTAAAAAGCCAGGAGTAGTCATTGGCTTAACTTAGCACCCTCTTTTATATGTTACATTATTACTACGCTCGCTAGTACGGTTTCATCTTAGCCGCTGTACTCTTCTGCTTATGTTGTCCATTGCATTTTTCTGTACATAAATAAAATTGAACCAAGTAATTTAAAAAGCTTAAAATATCAGCAACCACCACAGGATATTCTGCTGCACAATTATCCCTCAGCTTCACAGACAAGGCTTAAGATTAGACTTCCATAGTTGGAATAAAAAATATGATGGAATTTAATAGGTATTGTCAACTGTGTGCTTACCGTCATTTATCAAAATATCTTCTTGATCATTCAGTGTGGTTGGGGCATCAGTGGCTCATGTAGGTTGTTTTCAAATCGGAAGGTTGGTGTTCAATCCCCAGCTCCACCTGACGAAGTGTTGAGGTGTCCTTGAGCAAGACACCTAACCCCAACTGCCCCAGACGAGCTGGATGGCACCTTGCATGGCTGACACCGCCGTCGGTATGTGAATGGGTGAATGTGAGGCACAATTGTAAAGCGCTTTGGATGGCCATAGGTCTGTTAAAAGCGCTATATAAATGCAGTCCATTTATCACAATACTTACAAAATATTTTTTCCTACTATGGAAGTCAATGGTCACTATCTGCCGTGTGTTTACCATAATTTCTCAAAATATCTTCTTTTGTGTTCATCAGATAAAAGAAATTCAAACAGGTTTAGAACAACATGAGAATGAGTAAATGATGACAGAATTTTCATTTTAAGGTGAACTATCCCTTTAAACATCTTAACTAAAGTCTAGTCCTGGCTTACCTGACCTGCATTTATGACACACTTCTTTGTGTACTGTTCTGTGTTATTTATGGGAATTAATATTTTCCCCCAAATGTACACTTTTTGGTTATTTGTGTTATGATAATGTGTTTACTTGCATCTAGTTTCTGAATGCTACATATATCTTAATGTTACAGAGGAAGACCATTTATGTAAAGCATACACACTTTCATCACCCTTTACATTTTTGGCAAATAACTGATGTATGATTTATATGAATTCTTGAAAAACAAAGCTATAAAAAATACAACAAAAAGAAAATGGCCACATATCAATTGCTGAAAAGCAAAGCAAAGAAGGCCAAACTAAACCTACAGATGGAGCTGTTGCTTCAGAAGATTCAATCTGCAAATAAATCAAACCATAAATTGAAACTCCAGGGGCCTCATGTACAAAGGCTTGCGTTGAATTCATACTAAAACATTGCGTAGGGGAAAAGCAGTAAATGTGCGTACGTACGCACCAAAAAATACAGATGTATGAATCTTTGCGTACGTAGGATTCCACGTACATTCTCTTTGTACATCCCAATTAACGCAAAATTGAGCGCACATGCACGAGCACATCACCACACCTCCTCCCTCAATTAAATTAATATAAATATGGTAATTAGTCCAATTCGGCAAAATAAACCAGCAAGAACATGGCTAAAGCAAGCAAGAAGCAAAATTTTACTGAAAATGAATTAGAGGTGCTATTATCAGAGGTAGAAACCAGAAAAAATGTTTTATTTGGAACTTTGTCCTCTGGCATAAATAACAAAAGAAAGAAAAAAGAGTGGGACAGTGTGTCTGATGCCGTCAACGCGGTGGGATCTGAGAGTCGCACCGTTAATGAATTGAAAAAGAAATGGTCTGACATAAAGGTGGAAGTTAAACGGAGAGCTGCTGCGCACCGACAAAGTGTGGGCAGAACAGGCGGTGGTACAGGGGCCGATGAACTTACACCCTTTGATCAAAGAGTTGCCTCTATTGTAGGAGACACGTTAATCTCAGGAATCGTATCCGCTGATGTGGGAGACTCAGATACTTTACAGGACTGCCAGGAAGGTGAGTAATTTAAAAGATATTTCTTAACTTTGAGACGTATAGCCTACCAACCACCATTTAATTTTAAAATGCATGCAATATAGCAAAAAGTACACCAGAGATTTTACGTATCCACTGCTTTTATTGCAATTGCGTGTATACCCATTAATTATGAACAGAGTCAAATTACTGTTAACATGTGCCTGTGTTTATTTAGACTTGGGAACAACAGCAGGAACATCCACTGGCACGCACTCAGAGTCCGCACCACCCGAGCAGCCAGAGCCCATTCAGCCCAGCGTCTCCGGTGTCTCTAATGCACCCCCCAGTGCTGAAGCCCGTCCATCTGGCCGCGTCTTGACGAATGCTGTTCTGGAGTCACAACAGCAAATTGTTAGGGCCATTGGGGAAATTAACAGTCACCTGAAAAATGTCAGTGACGCACTCACAGAAATAAGCAATTCATTAAAGGAATTGGTCAAAAAATAAACTTTGTGTCTGAGTACCATTTTATATTGTCGCAATTACACGTTGACGGGCCTGAATGGCTTGTTGATTGTGTTGCACATATACTGGTCCTGGGTCAGGGTCATCTGGCAGTGCCCTTACCTCACCAAGGGGTATGCCATGCAAGTGCGCGACATTGTGCAGTACTCCACAGGCCAGTATGATGCGGCAAACCTTGTCAGGGCGGTATAACAGCATCCCCACGGTCCGGTCAAGGCAGCGCCATCGACATTTCAGCTGCCCAATCGCCCGCTCCACAACTGACCGAGTGCGACAATGGGCATCATTGTATCTGCGCTCTCGATCAGTTTGTGGGTTGGTGAGGGGGGTTAACAGCCACGTCTTTAGTGGATAACCACTGTCGCCTGAGGGGCAGTTGAATAATTACACACAAAAAGATTAAACTTTTAGATAGAACCATACATGTAAATGCATAACTTACCAAGTAGCCACCCATCGCGCACCCTGCCAGCTTGGAGTCTCATCCCAACCATGCTGTTTGTAAGGATATATGAATCATGGGTTGCCCCAGGCCACCTTGCCACAATATTTGTTAGGCGCATTTGTGCATCACATATAATCTGCACATTTATTGAATGAAAATGTTTCCGATTCACATATGCAAATTCTTCTTCAGATGGCGCCTTTATAGCAATATGTGTGCAGTCGATCGCTCCGATTACATTAGAAAAACCGGCTATCGCTGCAAATTGCGCTTTAATGTTTGGCTGGTCACCTGCATCGTATGGGAATGTTATATACCTGGTAGACAAGCGGATGATCCCGTCCCATACAGCTGGCATTGCACGGCTCAAACACGACTGGCTTATTCCCGAGCGGTCTGCCAGTTCTCTTTGGAAAGAACCAGTTGCCAGGAAACCAAGTGTAGTAAGCACCTGTATAGGAACAGGTAATGCGTGGCTCCTCGCTGTCTCTCTTTCCAAATTCGGACCCAACTCAGCGTAGAGCTCCAAGAGTATAGCCCTTGGAAATCTGAAACGGCTGATAAGCCAGTCATCATCGTGGGCCAGAAAATCATTGTGGTCCCTAAAAACTCGTTCTCTCCGGATTTGCCCATTGAAAATGTCCTCTAATAAAGCCAACGCTGCCATTGCTAGACGGGTTGTATCAATTTGCACATGCTTTTTATATGTTCTTACTTAATTGCATAATTAATAGAATATTTAAGACTCTTGTGACAATAATATGTAAATTAATTTATCAATTACAATTTATAAGCAATATCTGACAGCTGGTGGTGCGATAGAACAATTCTGTTTGCCACTTCACTTTATGGCCTCTATGAGTCGCCAACGGACAAAAAACACCACAAATGTATGTACGCCAGGCATGAAGTTTACATGGAGTAACGCACATTCTTACGTTTATTTCACTGTTAGTACATCTGACCGTGAACGTGAAAGCTGGCGTACGCCGCGTTTTTGTGCGTACGCAGTGTTGATACATGAGGCCCCTGATCTTTTTCAATTTAGGTTGAAATGTTCCATAACTCAAAAACTGTGACATTGGATGGGTGTGGATTGGTTGCAGATCACTTTATTTATTAATATTTGTTGTAAATAAAACCAAAAATGAAATAATGAATCTTTGGTTTGTTTATAAGATCAAAGAGCACAAAAAATAGGCTGATACCAAAAAATGGAAATGTATTATAAGCCAATATAATCAAGATTAAAACGTATTATAAGCCGATACGTTGAATAAAATGTATTATAAGCCGATATACTACAAGTTATTCTTGGTAAAAACATTTGATATGGCAGTAAAAACAAGGCACTGAAGATTTAGTAGCAATATCAAATCACTTAAATGTCAGACACTTGATATGATTTTGATAAAAATTGGCGGTGGCTGTGGTAATTGAGTCAAATAGATCCTCCCTTTTTATTAGTCTTCTTTCTCATAGTCTGTTTAAAAGAAAATTAAATGTATTACTACAATCACATAAAGATTAAAACAAATGATCACATTATATTTTCAATGCATTGTTGTCTCATGACATCATGTCTTTCCCTTATGACGGTCTCAAACTAAATGACACTTGAGAAGTCTATTGGTTTAAATGCAGTTTAATTTAGTAACATAAGCACAGTGATTACAGTTCAACTCACCATCTTGAATGTTCTGTCTAATAATTATGACATCATCATAATTCTCTGGCACGTCCACTACAAACATATTAAAATATAAGACCATAAACATAACAAATAATCAAAAAGAATAATATTAACTTTAACAAACATGAATTTTTAAAAGGCAGTTTAAAATTAGACCTATCACATATCACTTCATTGACGATCACTTTAAGTCTGATCTTAAAACATTCTTCTTTAACATAGCATTCACATAAAATGTCAAGTAAATGTACTTATCCCGCAATAGTTAGTTTGTCCAGAACATAGCATTCACATAATTCATCTGGGTAATATACTTATGCCGCAATAGTTAAGGCGGGCGTACACGGTGCGATTTTTGCTGTCGTAGGAGCTCGCATGCGATTTTTTTTTTCTCGGGACAAGTAATAGTTCATGCTCGTGGCTCGCACCATGTGAGAGGAATTACGAGCCGAGCAGGTTACGAGCACCTTACGACCTCCCGATAATTTTTAAACATGTCAAAAAAGTTCGGGAGCTGTCGGTATAAATTCGTAGTGTTGGTGTGGGTGAACGAGACGACCTGGAAAAGCGCTTGAAGTTGACCAATCAGAATGTACAAAACACAGAAGAAGAAAGACAAATGTGGCACTGCTACCTCAAATCTGGACGACAACTCTATAGCTGGATATGTTTCGCGCACACACACACTCCAATGACCGGACATCATGACAAATATGACAGGTCCTTTCAGTGACGACCTCTTGATCAGCTTATTTGCCTGAAAAACCTGTCATACGTGTTTTTGTGATGTCCGGTCACAGCTTTGGATGTGTGCGCAAACAGGAGAGAGTGTAGATTAGGCTATAAGGGCTACCACAATGCATAAAACGAAGGCTACTTTTTGATATTAAAACTTTTTTGTTTGACTTTATAATACTGTTGATTTTTCTTTACTTGTTAATATGTTTTATCATTATTTACAATCTAAACATAAAATAAGCCAACTAAAATATGTAATAAATAAATATAAAAATTATTAGACTCCGTGCAGAGACCACTGGTTTAAAGGCGGAGTCCATGATGTTTGAAAGCCACTGTTGATATTTGAAATCACCTAAACAAACACGCCCCTACCCCAATAGAATCTGGACCTTCTGTTGATAGACCCGCCCCACACATACGCAACCCGGCATTTGATTTGATTGGCTATAAGTGTGTTTTGGTAGTCGGCCCGTCTCCTTCTCCAAACCGTTTTTCAAACATCGTGGACTCCGCCTTTAAACAGTACAGGATGGACAAAGAATGTCGCAATTTTTATGTAATCCAAGCTGTGCCAAGTCGCTGTAGTACAGTTTCATAAATGAATGGATATTAAAAGGGCTGTCACGACAGAGAATAGAAAGCAACGGAGTGTCCATGTTTAATAGGCTATAAGATATGCATTTATTGTTTTACACTTCATACACGTATAATAAATGCAAAATAAATTGTCAACGAACAAAAGAGTACATTTAACATGATGATCATACGCGGAGACGACGTTTTCCACATTATTATGGAGCTTCTGCTTTAACAAGTGAGCTTAAATGTTTTTGTTCGGTATTTTTTACCCACATATATATATATATATATATATATATATATATATATATATATATATATATATATATATATATATATATATATATATATTTTTTTTACATATTTTCGACCAAAAGAACACATAATATATAGCGCAATGTACGTTGTTATGGTAGCCTTAGCTTGTTCTGAAATGATGAGAATATTTAAATGACTAAAAATTTAGGCTATCTCTGAAACTTTATTTAAAGGCGGAGTCCACGTTGTTTGAAAAACGGTTTGGAAAAGGAGACGGGCCGACTACCAAAACACACTTATAGCCAATCAAATCAAATCAAATGCCGGGTTGCGTATGTGTGGAGCGAGTCTATCAACAGAAGGTCCAGATTCTATTGGGGTAGGGGCGTGTTTGTTTAGGTGATTTCAAATATCAACATTGGCTTTCAAACATCATGGACTTTAAATAATGATTGATTGTTTTCATACTATATTTGTATTGCTATGTATTAATTTACATAGGCCTACTGTGAAAATGCCCTATATTAATTATATTATTTTGTGCAGTTACAAAGGCACAAATGCTGCGGGCTCACTTTTACTTCAAGACACCGCATTGACCGAGGGTCCGCGTACATTTGCACTAGACAATGCAAACAAGCCTAGACAATGTGCTTTATATTAAATTAAATGATTTTCGTTTTACAAATTAATATTTGCTGTAGATGTATTGTCTTAATAATTTAATCATAAAGGGAAAGACGTGTTACGTTATCTTACCTTGCGTTTTACCTCATTGCTCCTCATTATGGATTTACAAATAAATAAATAGGCCCACTGAATTAGTTTTTTTAAACGGTCATATTTATAAAAAAGCAATAATATATGTAACATTAATAATAGCAATATAGATATTTACTTGGCACTACAATCATGATATATTAACACGGTAAAACCGCATATGCGCTAGCACGAACAACCACTGCCAGAGAAATTCCTTCACCGCCACAGCACTAGACCTATATTGCAATTTCGGAATGCATAAACAGAAATACAAAAGAACAGAAATTCCAGGCTGTTTTCTGCACTCAAGCCAATATCTTTGCTGTATTCTTCTTGTTTTATTTTTTGTACATTCTGCCACTCACAGGTGCGAAAATGCTTACGTCAGAATTCCTCAAGTCCTACAGTAAAATCTTGTCGTGTGTGACTGCGTACGAATTATTTTCGTATAAACTCACTTGTGTCGTGTGCGAGAGCTCACGACATTCCGACCGTCAGAATTCGCACTGTGTACGCCCAGCTTTAGCCTGTCTGGAACTGAGCTGATTTAAACAACAATACTGTATGACACTTGCATTAATGCAAACGACCCCTACGCTAAAAGGATTATTTTTCTCTCTCCCTGTCTTGTCCTCGACCCCGTGGAGAATGAGACAAACTGACCCAATTCCTGCTGCTCTGAAGGTCACCACTGATCTACTGGCTGCCCTTCAACTTGATGCCCAGCCGATGCCTGACCAACGACCACCGGCTGAACCAGTTTAATCGTTTACCCGTTTCATATCCCTATCGTGTTTATATATGAAGAGTTTCACTGCAAAACGAGATAAATCCATTTTTTTACATTTTTGACAAAACATGTTTATTATTATGTTATCATGTTATTATTTTGTTTTATGGTGCTACTTAGCTGTACTTTTTAAGTTATGAAGGTTTAAATCAAAACAAACCAACTGCAGTTGCATTGAAATTAATTGGAATACACTACCAAAAAACGAGATTTCTGAACAATTAAAAAAATGGTGGTTATCTTGTTTTGCAACGAAACTCTTCATATATATAAATATCTTTCAAGGGTTTTTCTGCTCCTAGGAATTTTCCCACTGGCTTTTTCTCCTAGGGTTTTTTTCATCCCCTGAAGAGTCAGCCAACATTGGCTGAACTTAGCACTTTACTGTATACGTTACATTATTACTATGCTCGCTTGTACGGTTTATTCTTAGCCGCGGTATTCTGCTTCTTAAATTATCTATTGATTATTCTGTGTTTTCCCCTACATCTATTCATGTAAAGCTGCTTTGAAACAGTTAGCAATTGTGAAAAGCGCTATATAAATAAAAGTGAATTGAATATCTACAAGGGAATTTCCCCCATAGGCATATATCATGTATATAGAGCACAATTTGAAGGAACCACCATGTGTAGTGGTGTTATTAAGTGCACAGATTAAGTCCCACAATGCACCGTTATGAAGTCATTATCTTGGCAAAACATGGTGCCTGCAGCCAGGGGCGAAAATCTCATCTAAATGTTGGGGGGGACAATAAACATAAAATTTTTCAAGAACAATTTTTGAAGGGGACACCAATAATACAGGCAAAATTGTACTTGCAAGGAAATGTGTACAGATAGAAAACGTTTCTCTCTATGAACGGACACAAATGTAATTTTAATACACATAAATTCAGAGGTGGAAAGAGTAATAAAATATTCAAGTAAAGTTACTTTAATAATATTTTACTTAAGTAAAAGTAAAGTTACTGGTCTAAAAATACTCATGTAAAAGTAAAAAGTAAGTCATTTTAATTTTACTCAGAGTAAAAAGTTACTTTTTTTACAGCGGGGAGAGGTTTACTTCAAAAAAGACTCAAACTAGTTGTTTTTTATTGTAGGAACATCTTTACAATTAAAGTGCAATAACAAAAAGTTAATAACATAAAAAGCTTTTTTATAACTAAGAAACAGTTATGGAATTATTTAATGATTTTTACAGGTGAGTTATGCACTTTTGAAGCAAAAATAATATGAGGTCAGCAGCTAGTAAATACAATCATTATAGTAAGGTTGTAATTGATGTATTGCTGGTAACATACATTATTTTATTAAACTATATACCTAGTTTAAATGAGCATATCATGAGATGAGTGCCAAAATATACTTTTATCCTTTACACGTTTATTGTAGCTTCCCTGATCTGTGTACCTGATGTCTTTCAATCTCTCTCTCTCTCGCTCGCTCTCTCTCTCGTCTAATTACCTGCGCATTCCCGAGGACGTTCTTAAGTTGTTTGACTTGACGCGAAGCTGCTAGACCTCGAAGGATGCGCATGTAGTAAAAACGCGTCGTGCAAATTAGCGCTAAAAACCCGGTCGGCAATTCAAGAGCTTGAAACAATCGCTTCGCGTCAACGGCCAGAGGTTTCTAAGAATTGAATTGAGGGTCTGCATTAGCCCGCGCCTGTCTCGTCCCTCTCCATGGCTCTTTCTGCGCGTTCCCCCGCCCATCAATCAATCATCCGTGGCGCTTCTTGCTTTTTTGTTTTATTTTTACTCAGTAACGGATATGATTTAAAATGTAGCGAAGTAGCCTACAATACTTTAAACAAAACATACTTAAGTTAAAGTAAAAGTACAGATTTTAAAAACTACTAAAAAAGTAAAAGTACACACAAAAAACCCCAATTACAGCAACGTGAGTAAATGTAATTTGTTACTTTCAGCTCTGCCTCACCTCTTCATGAATGCATAACAAGTTTTCTTGTTCGTTTATCTGCTTCTGTTCTCATAAAACGAAATATGTTCATGTTTATATGTCCAAATAGACCAGTTTTAACACATGTGGATAAACTGATAAGTGGTGGGAAACGTTGGTTTGTAGGTATATAGCTGATTAACGCGTCGGCTTCGTACACTTCTCAACCACCCTACTGTGTGGCGCTGGCAGTGGAACAAACCACTGTGAGGCAAGGGAGGGGGAATCCAAATGTTTACAACGTTTTTTGTTGTTGCTCCGTTTGCATTTGTATTGTTTTACTTCTTACACAACTATTTTAAGTATTATAAATCATTAAATTATTTTCAATACATATATTTTAATGATATTTTAGGGGGGGACAACCCTCAGATGGGGGGGTCCTGTCCCCCCCGACCCCCCCGGGATTTCCGCCTATGCCTGCAGCGCTCACTTGTTTTAATTTACTCCTTCAAGTGGACTACACTAATGAAGTAATATTAGTAGCAGTAATATAAGTTAGGGTATGGGGGTTATTTCAGACAGTTTAGGGCTGTCATCTGTATAACTTTAAATATGGCATCACATTAAACACTGAAGTATCTTATTTTCCCTTTATTTATATTTAGACTCAAATATCTTAAAGGTGCTCTAAGCGAATTCACGTGTTTTAGACCATAAAACATTTTTTGTTACATACAGCAAACATCTCCTCACTATCTGCTTGCTTGCTGCCTGCCTGTCTGCTTCAAAACATAATGTAAACTTCATCTTACAGGTCCATATGTTTTTAATTAAATAGCAATGAAATCGCGTTATATCAACTAACAAGATTACTGACCTTGTATGCCGCTACCAATGGGGACATCATTGTCATAAACTTTTATGAGGAAAAAATGTGCATGTGATTCATTTGAGTACTTTGCAGCATTTCTGCCTTTTGCAGAATTTATTAATTTCACTTAAGTGTATAAAGCAGGTAAAATAAGTATTAAACACGGTTTCTCACTAAATATATTTCTAAAGTTGCTATTTCGGCCGCTTGTCTCACCTCATCACAAGCCGCCGCGCGTGCCAGGGGGGTTTTCGGACGCACGTTCAAACCAACTTAAACTTGAAACAAAATAGGATCTTCTATCCTTCTAAATAAGCTACAACTTAAATATCTAATTCAAAAATGGTGTATGCATATCAGTGTAAATGAAAACAAAAGGTTTCAATTTTTCTTTTACTATCTGTTTGCGTGAATTTGTGGTCAAAAAACTATATCGCTCCCAACTGTGGCAAGCGCTTCCTTTCTAATGCCATCCCCCCTGGCTTCACTTCCTGTCTCCATATATGGATTTCCTGGAGGTGTCAATGCAAAATAAAAGTGCCAGAAAGGGGGGTAAATTTAAATTAGGGATGCACCGAATCCAGGATTCGGTTTCGGATTCGGCCGAATACTGGGCTTTTTGGCGGGGTTCGGGTTCGGCCGAATCCTAGATTTTTTTTCCACCGAACCGAACCCTAGGCTTGCGCTACGCTGGTCGACGTCACGCAGCCGTTGATTACACACATCGGGTGCTGACGTGGAGATGAGCTTTTTCTTTCGGTCAGCTGGACACACCAAAACTTTTAAACACCGCTGAAAACGCCTTGAGGACCCCAAATGCCAGCTGTTTTTAAGCCGAGCGCTTGGTAGCTGTGATGCTTCAGCTGTGAGCCGGTTGGTTGCTGTGGTAATGTCCCGCCCCTCCTCCACTGTAAATGGACGGCCGTGTGAAGACTGTGACATTGACGAGCGGAGCTTCTCACTCAAAGTTAAATATAGTTTTCAGCGCGGAGCTGCTTGCTTATTGGAAAAACGAGCGTGTCGCAACGCATCGCTTTCATTATGCATAGGCTTATGGTAATTGTCAAAATAGTTTTTCCAACTTGTCATCCTGGCATAATGTACAGTTAAAATTAAATAAAATGAAAAATACACTGCTGTGGACGTTTATTACTTCATTAATGTGTTTTACTGTGTTGGAATAAGGATGCGAGTAGGATTCGGTATTCGGTTTCGGATTCGGCCGAATCTTAAACGGTGGATTCGGGATTCGGCCGAACCTAAAAAATCTGGATTCGGTGCATCCCTAATTGAAATAAAATAAACTGAAGTTTAAAATGGCCCTAACATACCGGCCCCTAATTGTGAGCCAACATGGATAACAATTACGAAAAAAAAAAATTGTTAGGTGTCAATGTACTGTCTTATTTTATTTGTGATCTTCTGCTTCCATCTTCTGCCTCCATAAGTAGGCATAGTTTACTCACTGGCCTTTCAAGAATGTTTGCTTTGGTCTTCACTAAAACACTTCGCACTAGACCTTTTGATCCAGGCAGAGATTTGACCACTCTGCCCAGCTGCCAGGAATTCCTAGGGGCAGTTTCATCTACAATCACAACAAGGTCTCCAGTGGTTAAGTTTCTCCTGGGTCTGTTCCATTTGATTCTCTCCTGCATGAGCGGCAAGTATTCCTTTATCCATCTCCGCCAAAAAAGGTCTGATATGTATTGTACTTGTCTCCATCTTCGCTGGGAGTACAAATCTCTTTTCTGGAAGAGTCCTGGTGGCATGACAGGTTTTGATTTCAACTGGAGAAGATGGTTCGGGGTAAGAGGTTCCAGATCGTTTGGGTCACTAGTCACTGTGGTGATGGGTCGATCATTCATGATGGCCTCGACTTCACACAGTGCTGTTTGGAGAGCCTCGTCGTCCAAGCGCTGTTCTTTCAGAACAGAATAAAGAATCTTTTTCACGAGACGAATCAACCTTTCCCATGTTCCTCCATAATGTGCACCTGAAGGGGGATTAAAAGTCCACTTAACTCCTTCCTTGAGTATTGCATGTTGGATTTTGGAGTGATCAATTTCTTTCAAGGCTTCTTGTAACTCTCTGTTTGCACCAATGAAGTTAGTGCCACAATCGGATCTGATGCTTAGCACGGGACCTCTGCGGCAAATGAATCTGCGCAAAGCATTGATGCACGAGTCAGTGTTCAAGTAACTCGCCACTTCAAGGTGCACTGCACGGCAAACAAGACAAGTGAAGATCACTCCGTAACGTTTTACTTGTGACCGGCCCCGCTTTATCTCTATAGGTCCAAAGTAATCTACCCCCACATGGGTGAATGGAGGTTCATCTGGGGTTATGCGGTCCTGTGGCAAATCTGCCATCTTCTGCTGTTCCGCCTTAGCTTGATATCTTCGGCAGAAAATGCACCTTTTAATGGTTTTTCTAGCCATGGCATGAGCACAAGGTAGCCAGAATCTTTCTCGCAGCTTAGCTAGCATATGACTTCGTCCTGAGTGCCCTACTTGCAGATGGATTTGCTGTAGGATCAGTCTAGAAATGTGAGAGTTCTTTGGCAAAATTACTGGATTCTTCATTTCGCTTGGTAAGGCCGCTTTGTTGAGCCTACCTCCTACTCTCAAAATACCCTGGTCCAGGATTGGGTCCAGCTTGCGGAGAGTGCTTATTTTGGCGCATGGCTGCCTTTGTCTGAGTGAGTTAATCTCATGCTGGAAAGCTTTTCTTTGTTCAAAGTGGATAATACAATCTTCCGCTTCCTGCAGGTCTTCTACGGTAAGTCCTACTTTTGCTTTCAGCTTTAGGTTGGTCTGAGTGGTTCTAGTGACTCTACGTAGTTTCTGTTCTTGTAGAAATTCCCGAAACTTCAACATCCATGCTACAGCTCTCTTGAGTCTGTTCCAGTTTGAGTAATACTCAATTAACTTGCTTAGTGGATTCTTTGCTTCTACAATCAAACTGTTGACTATCATTTTACCTTTTACCTCAGGATCGTTTGACTCGATGGATGGAGAATCTTTTAGCGTATTTGGCCATTCAGTGTCTGGTTTAGCAAGAAACTCTGGTCCTTGGAACCATCTTTTGGACTTTAGGAAAGCTTCAATGTTCAGACCACGTGAAGCATCATCAGCTGGATTTTCTTTAGAGCTGATGTTCCGCCACTGGTCTTTGTCTGATAGTTCACGAATGTCTGAAATCCTATTGGCCACATAAGTTTTGAATCTTCTGTTCTCATTTCTTATGTATTTCAGCACAGATTCGCTGTCAGTCCAAAAGGCTGAGGGTTCTAACTCCAATTCCAGTTCTAACCTCAGCAGTCGATCCATCTTGACTGCAAGGGTTGCTGCGGCTAGCTCTAATCTTGGGATAGTTATTTGTTTCAGCGGTGTCACTCTGGATTTTCCCAGTACAAGTGTTACATGTATTTCACCTGCTTTGTTGGTCAGTCTTAGGTAGCTTACACTGCCAAAGCCATTTTCGCTTGCGTCGCAAAAGTGATGCATTTGTGCCTTTTCAACTTGGCCAAAGTTCTTGGGCTTTATACATCTGTTGATTTTAACGTTAGACAGTTGCTCCAGTTCAGTAAGCCACTTCTTCCAAGTTGTAAGGCAAGTCTCCGAAATGTCATCATCCCATCCACACTTCATTTTGCAGAGGTCTTGAAGGATCTGCTTTGCTTTTAGAGTGAATGGTGCCAGGAATCCTAAAGGATCATAAATTGAGCTAACGATTGATAGAATACCCCGACGTGTCTGCGGTCTGTCCTGGGGAGTGACACAAAAAATTAAGGTGTCCTTTTCAATGTTCCATTGAACTCCAAGAGCTCTCTCTAGTGGAAGCTTCTCTCTGTCTAGATTCAGCTCTTTGATCTGCTTTGCCTTGTACTCATCGGGGATGGAAGCAAGCACAGAGCGGCTGTTACTAATCCACTTTGTGAGCTTGAATCCGCCCAGAGCGCAGAGGTCTCTGAGGTCTTTGCAGAGGGTAACAGCCTGGTCTTCTGTTGCCACGGACTTTAGACAGTCATCGACATAGAAGTTGCATTTGATCGTCCTGCTCACCTCTTCAGCATAGCCATGACCATGGTCATCTGCTGTCTTGCGCAGTGCGACGTTGGCACATGTAGGAGAGGATATTGCTCCAAATAGGTGGACAGTCATCCGAAACTCCTCAAGGTTCTTTGACATGTCGCCGTCTGGCCACCACAGAAATCTCAACAGGTCTCTGTCATCTTCATGGACACAAACTTGATGAAACATCCCCTCTATATCTGCCATCATAGCAATGGGTTCTTTACGAAATCTTAACAGGACTGCGAGGAGTGAGTTAGCCAGGTCAGGCACTTGCAGTAGTTTATCGTTGAGGGATGTTTTTTGGAATGTTGATGAACAATCAAATACCACTCTTAGAGTTTTCTTCCTTTTGTGATACACTGCATGATGTGGAATGTACCACACTTTTCCATCTTGCCTCTGAAGCCTGTCCTGTGGCACCTTCTCTGCATAGCCTTTCTGGATGACCTCAGTCATAAAGTTCCTGTAGTCCAGAGCATAAGTTGGATCTGATTTGAACTTCCTAATTAGGTTCAGGGCTCGTTGCTTGGCAACATCACGATTGTTCGGCATCATCGTGTTTTGGTCACGCAATGGAAGTGACATGTAATAATGTCCGTTCTTGAACATTACTGAGCTTTTGGCACTCTCCATGAACTTGTGATCTTCAGCAGACATCTCTTTCTTCTCATTATACTTCCTCTCGGGAAAATCATGATTGTACTGCTGTACTAATAGATCCTTTAACTCTGTCACAGAGATGTGGTTTGTGGTTAAAGTCTGCAATCTTAAAGACTCCTCAGCACTACAAGAGTTGAGTGGTCCATTGATTACCCATCCGAACACAGTCTTGACTGCATAAGGGCCACTATCTTTGGCATTAATAATCTGCCATGGTTCGAGGGCTCTTGGGGCATTGGCTCCTATCAGAAGATCAATGTCCGCATCAATCTCATTTAGCTTGACCTCCTTCAAGTATGGCCAGTTTGAGATGTCCTCCTTAGTGGCAACGTTCTCTTTGGTCACTGGGATGGCATCTTGCGTGTAGACCTTTGGGAGTTCCAAGAAGGTGTTCCCATCCAGGTTGCCTACTTCCAGTCCAGAAATCTCATAACTTGAGACAGTCTTGATCTGCCCCATCGTCCGTAGGAGAATCTCGGTCTTACGACCTCTAGCGTTCAACCGTCTTCTCAGTCTCTCCGTACAGAACGTCCCTGAACTTCCTGGATCCAGAAAGGCATAGGTCAGCAAGACCTTGCTTCCCTTAGTGACTTTTACTTGCACCGGCACAATTGACAGAGCACAGTCTTTGCCGGCCCTGGTTACTCCACCAGCTTCAAGGGTGACATGACCGCTGTTGATGGAGTTCTCTTGCTGTTTTACTGACTCAGTCGGCTTGACTTTGTCTAAATGCAAGATGGTCGGATGCCTACCTTGACATTTCTCACATGTCATTCTCCTCTTGCAATCTTTACTCATGTGTCCTCTCAAAAGACATCCAAAACAGAAACCTTTTGTTTTAAGAAACTCAACGGTGGCTACTTGTGGCTGTGTCTTTAACTTCTGGCAATCCTTCAGGTGATGTTTGCCTTCACAGAATTCACAGGCGGCACAAGGGTCAGGGATTCTTTGACATTTGAATGTATGATCTTTAGCACATGTTCTGATGTCGCAGTCATCAGTCAACACTGCTACCGTAGTAGCAAAGCTACTACCTTTGCCCCTTATTGAGTTTGGCTGTTTGGAAATGGCTGAGATCTTGATCCTGTTGATGTCTTGAATGTCACCGAACAGAGGGTCCAACAGAATCTTAGCCTGCTTCTCCATAAAAGCTACAAGGTTATGAAAACGGGCTCTGCGACCTGTATTTTCCAGGATATTGGCTGCCGTGGATCTCCACTTCTCTCTCAGTTTATAGGGCAATTTGGTTATAATCATTTTCATGTTGGAGGGTAAATCTAATTCTTCCATGATCTTTAAGTCTTGCATTGCGTTACAGCAGCCTCTAAGATACAGTGCATAGTTCTGTAGTTCCTTTCCATTATCAGACTTGATATTTGTCCATTTCAGGGCCTTATCCATGTATGCCATTGTAACTTTCAGGTCATCCCCAAAGTTCTCCTGTAGGAGTCTTTTAGCTTCACAATATCCTCTTGAGGGATCCATATGGAAACAGCTTCGGACATGTTCTCTGGGTTGTCCTGTCGTATACTGCTCAAGATAGTAAAGGCGATCTTGATTATTTGATGTTTTGTCTTCAATGCTATATTCGAAGGCACGCATGAATGTTGTAAAACTTAATGGATCGCCATGAAAGGTAGGTATTTCTCTAACAGGTAATAGTGCTTGCTTATGTTGCAGTACAAGTAAATCAACAATGTCATTTTGTCGTTGCATGACAGAAGACAAATCATCATAGTCTGAACTTGAGTCAGGTTTTTGACCACCACCTTTTCGATCCTTATCCTGTTTGATCTTAAAAGACATTGGTGTCTTTGCAATCGTGACAGACTGCTTTAAAGTTGAGACTGTGCTCTTTGGCATTGTCTGCTGTTGCGTAGGTAAAACTCTAGCAGGTCTGGGCTGTTGCAGGATTTTTTTGCAGTGGGGTTTTAGGGACTGTAAATATTCTAGCAAACTCCACTGGTGACTGTTTTTGACTTGATGCATGTAAAAATGGTCTTTGGCTTTCTAAATAGGAGTTCATGCCGTCTTCAGATTTTCCTGACTGTAATTCAAAGCTTTCCAGAACCTTTATCTTGGCATCTGATGCAGCAATTTCTGCTTCGAGTTCTGCATTTTCAATCTTTGAGTCCAAAATCATTCTCTGTTGCTCAAGTTCATGCTTAGCATTCAATGCTTCTCTACGTGACAACAATGCAGCCTTCTCAGCAAGGGCCTTCCTATGTTCAGATGTCACTGAAGATGATTTAGATTTACTAACATTAGAAATACTATCATTTGGACCTACAGAATCTTGCAGATCTCTTGACTCTGGTGGATATAATATAACCTCTTCATGCTCTGATGCAGCCTCTGGTTCAACGGACTCCCGTTCTTCTACAGGAAATTCCTGTTCACCCAATTCACCTTGCTGTGCTTTTAATACCTCCCATTCTTGTACCTCTTCCAGGAAATCTTCAAATGGTTCTATCCTAGATTCATACCATTCAACTTTATCTTTTTGCTTTTCCTGTTCTGGTAATGCATTTTGTACATAATTATGGGCATTATTAAATTCTTCACAAAGTGATTGGAAAATGATAAAATGTTGTTTCACAGCATTAATATCTTTTTGTTGCATCATCCCTTTAATCTCATTCATTTTGCGTGTGCATTTTGCTAATTTGCCTTTTCTGACCTTCTTTAGTTCCTTCAATTCCTTAATATGTTCATCCATAGTGGCCATTAATAGTCGTAGGCTTGAAGGACACGGTTTAATGGGTCTTTAAATGCAATTTGATTTAAACAAATAAACAGGTCTCCTTTGTTAAATGTTCCCAAATTGTTGACTACAAAGTCAGTCAACTATTTATACAGTCCAATAAACACTGTTATGATTCCTTTACGCAGAGATGCGTGAGCTTTATATTTTAGCGCTACGGCCAACCTCTTCAGGCATGACGGAATGCATATAGAGCCCGGAATGCATATAAAGCACAATGTTAAAACGTTACAGTCTCAAAATGTAAACGTTTTAATTCAAAGCACGCTGTATCTAACTTTCTGGACTTTATCAAGCATAAGCATTCAATCAAAGAGTCAACATCATGCTATGAGGCTTGTCCACATAAATAGTCATAGTTCTGGGTTTATCGCGTTACTCACGACTCGATGAAAGTTTTCACCATCAGCAGCTTTCTCCAATGCAGCAGGTGTCCTGATAACAGCGATGAATCCGCGTGCTTTATCTTGCGTTGTCCATAATCCAAAACGGAATGTTTTTCCTAATCCTTGACGAAGTTTTTTGACTTTTGTTTTGGCCGCTTGTCTCACCTCATCACAAGCCGCCGCGCGTGCCAGCTATGGGGAGGGGGGTTTTCGGACGCACGTTCAAACCAACTTAAACTTGAAACAAAATAGGATCTTCTATCCTTCTAAATAAGCTACAACTTAAATATCTAATTCAAAAATGGTGTATGCATATCAGTGTAAATGAAAACAAAAGGTTTCAATTTTTCTTTTACTATCTGTTTGCGTGAATTTGTGGTCAAAAAACTATATCGCTCCCAACTGTGGCAAGCGCTTCCTTTCTAATGCCATCCCCCCTGGCTTCACTTCCTGTCTCCATATATGGATTTCCTGGAGGTGTCAATGCAAAATAAAAGTGCCAGAAAGGGGGGTAAATTTAAATAAAATAAACTGAAGTTTAAAATGGCCCTAACAGTTGCTATTGACATGAAATTTTACCAGATGTTGGTAACAACTCATGCAATCACAAAGAAATCATAGATGTCCTCAAATGAAGTTATGTTTAATCATGGAAAGACACAGGGAAGAAGTAACGAACACGCTTACTGAAATGTTATTTCAATTATTTGTACAAAAGAGTTTGTTGGTATTGAAGGCTTAAAGATGTGTCCTGTATGGATAAAGTAGTTGCATGCATTGCTCAGGTGTGATTTTGACTCTTTCACACAAACACTCTTCACATCTTGAAGGTTCTGTGGCTTTGTCTATGAACTCTGAGTCTGACCTTTAGTTCTTTCCAAGGATTTTTTATTGGAATGAAGTCAGGTGATTGGGTGGGCCTGGGTCGTTATTTTCTATCTGGCTGTGTGTTTGGATCAGTGTTTACCCATCATGAGATGTTTCTTGAATGACACCTGAGACTGAACCAGCTGTTATTATTTGCACTGATAAGTGCCAGGGTTGCTTGTTTATTACTGACTGTCGTGGCTTTCCATGCCATTTTACACCGCCTTTTCTTCAGGGGTCCAATACTTTTCCCTGTGTCATTCTACATGATTACACATCACATTTATGGACATCTATGGTTTGATTTCTTTGCATGTGTGGATTGCAGCTTCTGGTAAAACTTTCATGTCAGTAGCACCCTAAGGGCGGAGTGCACAATGTTTGAAAGCCAATGTTGATATTTGAAATCACTTAAACAAACACGCCTCTACCCCAATAGAATCTGGACCTTCTTTTGATAGACCCACCCCACATACGCAACCCCGGCAAGGATGTCGGTTAGTAGACACGTCTCTTACTGCCGATTGGCTACCGACTCACTTTTCCAAAGCGTTTTTCAAACATTGTGCACTCCGCCTTTAAGTGTATATTTACAAAAAAATGGTGACAAAAATGGTGACATGTTTGTTACATGTGACGTGTTTCTTACAGGCTGTATTTATTAATGTTATTATGTTTTTTTTTATTTAATATTGATTTATTAAATATTCACTTCAGTCCTCAAACCTGTTTCATCAGCATCTTCATATCCAGAATGCTGTTCTTCAGAGATGAGACTCCCTGTTAAAGTGAAGCAGAAGAGTCAAGTTGTTGTTTACTGAACATTCATTTCTTTAAATCAAATATTTTATAACTCCTGCAGTTTCTTGTGAGACTGCTTGTGTGATAAATACACTAACTGCAGTCTGCAAACACACACAGACGTCCTCACACTCCTGCACCTTATCCCCCCTTACTACTGTATTAACCTCCAAAAATAATCTCACTAACACACATCTGTAAAGATACACCTGCAGCTCTGTGGTTTGAAGCCGGAGGTTTAACAGGACTAATAATAGACGAACATCAGCTGTCTGATAGACTCTAATCTACAGATTCACCTAAATACACAAACATACACTAATGAGAGCTCAGGCTTTCATATTTTTATATACGATTTGTTTATTTAAATCTACAGTAACTCAAATCAACCGCACTGATGTGTCCAGTTATTTGAGATATTAGGAGGACATATTTAAACCTTTAAAAAACATTATGAATGAAGTCTCACCTCTCTGTGTGTTTGTGTGTCTGTGATCAATCTCTTCATAAACTGCTTCAGTCTGAGTCCTGTGTCTCCTCTTAGAGAGAGCTGTGAGTGTAGACACACAAACACAACACATGACTGATGATACACTGAACAAGACTGTAGTAAGATTGATGTTGATGTAGTTCAATATGTCAGATGTGTACTTGTATGTGATGTGTGGATCTCTGTACAAGAGGTCTTCACGGGTCCACTTAGATCCGAAAACCCGAGGTCCGACCCGAGACCCGATCGGGTTCGGATCTAAAAGTTTCACATGTGCCTCGGACACGGGTCGGGTACAATAATAGCGGCATCGGGTCTCGGGTAATTTAAAAATGAATGTGTTTTTTCTGAACGGACCCGAGAAGACCCGAACTCTCTCGCCTGTGTGCGTCAATGTCCTTTTCAAACCTCTCATCTGTTTGCCAAGAGCGCTTGCGACATTGTGTGGTTGTCGGAAGGTTCATTTTCGTTGAAACAAACATGTCAGTCAATTATAAATGTACATTTTAGCGGTTACGTTGGTGTCGTCGTCAGATAACAAAGTAAAACGAATGGAGCAGCTCGCCAAATTGGTTGCAAGGCCACCAGAGTTTCTTTCTGTCTGACTGCTGCGTGTGGGTCTGCAGAATGCCCACACGTCAGTGCCGTTTACATTCGGTTCCAGTTGGGTTAAAAAAATTTTTTTACTAGTTCGGATCGGACTCGGGTCTAATTTTCTCGGGTTTGTCTCGGGTCGGGTCTTTCTTTAAAAAAAATGTTTATTTATGCACATCGGGTTCGGGTATGAAGTGATTCGGGTCATTTCGAGTCGGGTACATTTCCTTGGACCCGAGAAGACCTCTACTCTGTACCTCTCCTCATCTCTCTGTTGTGTTGAATCAGTATCAGCAGCGGCACTAAGAGCAGTAAGAGCAAAACTCCCAGTACAATCACAACCACTGGAGGATTGAAGAGAGGAGGAGTTTGTGGAGGAGTCACTGATCTCCTGTTTGTCTGAGAAACTGAAGGAGAAGCTGATGTTGTTGTTGTGGCAGGAGTTGTAGACACTGAAAAGTCTGTAATAAAACACACATATTAAAGAAACTGCTGAAATGATAATGAATTGATCTCTCAGTGTTTTCTTCTCACCTGCACAGATGAGTCTTGCTTGTTCTTTGTGTGAGCAGTCAGTGTGATTTTTCAGGACATGAGGACAGTCCCACAGGTGAATCTCAGTCCCTCTGCACTCGACTCTGTTCATCCACACAACACCTTCACCAGCACCAAACGCTTCATTCCCATCAACACTCAATGCTGCTCCACAACCCAGCTGCCTGCAGACCACCTGAGCATCTCTGATGTCCCACAGATCATCACAGACTGAACCCCACACAGAGTTATGATAAACCTCCAGTCTCCCCGAACACAAACCCTTCCCTCCACTCAGTCTGAGAGGAAGATGATCTACATCACACACATCAAACAACATTTACAACAACACACTCAAACACAAACTGTGATTTAAATGTTGAGTACACATAGATTGAACATGTCTTTTTACAATTTTATACAGATGTAATTGTTTTATATGTAAGGAATAATTGACAACGGGCCATTAAATTATTTAAAAATAATGCAACACCTAAGGTGGTAATGCGGCACAACGCGAAGTCAGTTATTCCACTTATACCTTGGTCACCACAAACATTGCTCTGGTGCCTTTTTTTAAGACATTTTGACAGGTTAGGTGTGCGGTTACAGAAAAATAATCAACACTCATGGAACATTTCTCAGCCAATCAAAATAAAGCATTCAACAGCCCTGTGGTATAAATATACTTGAACATTGTCTCTGATGAGGAGATGGTGATGTAGAACATGACAGACGACTCCGAGGAACTTCATCAATCATCGTCTCTAAAATTATAACATGAGAAAATGTCAAATATATATATTTTTTATAATTTCAGCAATGTACTCTTAAAAACCCTTTAGATAATACATACAAACTGTACCCAAAATACTTAGAAACATCATAAGACTGTTATTTTAATTTATCTCACCAGAGCAGATAATGTTTGCCACTTCATCTCTACTATAGTAATTCTGTCCCCAAGGTGAAGATGGACACTGCCATAAAGAGGAGTCATCTGATCGACATTTAAAGTAATCCAACCAATTCTGAGACCTCAATCCATCTGAATAATTGGGTTCACTGGCAGATCTTCCACAGTTCAGCTCTTGACAGATCAGACTCGCTGTGTCTCTGTTCATCTGATTGTAGCAAACATTACCCCAAGATCCATTGTAGAAAACCTCCACATTACCTTTACAGCCTTCAGTTAACCTGAACTCTTTAAACTCTAGATTGAAAAGACAACTTATATCAATCACAGTCTGGTACTTTAAATTTGCTAATTAAAATTTTTACAATGAATGTATCTGATCAAAACATTTAAATATATTTAACCACAATCACTTCATAACTGCAGCTTTCTGTTTACCTGAGCACACGACTCCTACATCCTCCTTGTGTTTACAGTCATGATCTCCCCAGACCTGTGAAGAGCAGCTCCACAGTGACGTCTCATTCCCCTCACAGTTCACATCATCCAGCCATATGGGTCCAGAACCAGGACCAAACCAGGCTGGTACTGGCTGATTACTGAGAGCCACTCCACACTGCAGCTGTCTGCACACCACATGAGCATCCTTAATATCCCAGAAGTCATCACACACTGTACCCCTTGAGCCTTTGTGAAAAACCTCCAGCCTTCCTGCACAAACTCCACCAGAACCCACCAACCTGATGGAGTTCTGACCTGAGATCAGACAAAGAGTTAACAAAAGACTACGTAAACACATTTTAATTAATCATCTGGACAGATATTGTAATTCTGACCAAGGCAGGTGATTGTCAGCTGTTGTGCTGCGCTGCAGTTGAGAGTTTGTGGAGAGCTGCAGTTCCTCAGATGATCTTCAGTCCCAGAGCACTGGAAGCCCATCACACACTCAAAACTGTGTTCATCACTGGATGAAGAGGAGTTAGTGAAGTTCAGCACAGAGCCACAGCCCAGCTGTCTGCAGACCACAGAGGATTCAGTGAGACTCCAGGAGTCCAGCAGAACTCTCCTCCAAACCTGATGAATGTAAACTTCCACCTCACCCTCACACTCTCTCTCTCCAGACAACCTCACTCGACCATCATGAAGAGACAGAGAGGAATCTGGAGAAAGGATTTGACATTTTCAGATTGATTACGATCACACTACAGTAACTTCATGTTAATGACAGAGTGAAGTTCACTCACTAGAACAAATGACTCCAACATCTTGTTTATGAGAGGATTCAGCTCGACTCCATGAAGAGATTGAACATTCTGAGAGTTTTGTTTCATTCCCCTGACAATCAAACACATCAGCCCAGATTTCACCAGATCCCTCTCCAAACCAGTCCACTCCCACAACAGACACAGCAATCCCACAATTCAGCTCTCTACAGAGAACATTGGCAGCTCTCATATTCATGCACTCATCACACACTGAGCCCCATTTACTGAAATACTGACGCTCAACTCGACCAGAGCAGATATCAGAGCCGTTCATCAGTCGGAGGTCAGAGTAACCTGGACAAAGATTTCAAAGATTACTAAACACATAGAGAATAGAAGTTTAATAGAGATGTAGCTGTTGAAGATACGTCTAAACACCACATAAACTGGTTAAAGATCTCAAAGCTTATTGAAACACAGCACAGTTTTAAACTCATTTTCTCTCAAGATGGATTTGCTTAAACAAATACTAGATTCAATACTTCTTTATAAAAAGGTTTAGCATTGATATTTACCAGAACATGTGAGTCCCACATCATTGTCATGAGAGCAGGTTACTTTAGTTATAGTAGATGATGAACATGATCGAATGAGTGATTCATTTCCTCTACATTCAATCTCTTGTGTCCACACCTGCCCCTCTCCTTTACCAAAAGTATCTGCACCCAGCAGCTGTACAGGAACCCCACAATTCAGCTCTCTACACACAACCTCTGCATCCTGATCATCAAACATAGCATCACACACTGTACCCCGTCTTCCTCCAAAATACATCTCCACTCTCCCAGAGCACAGGTGAGGTCCATTAACAAGTCTTGACCTGCTGTAGTGTTCATCACCTGTTTATATAGACAGAAAGAACAGCCCAGAAGATGAGATCACAATGAAATCACAGAAATAACCTGGACTCTCCTAGAACATGAGTGAAACCCAAACAAAAGTCTGGGAACTCCATGACAAACTTTTTTAATTATAGATAAAAATGAAACATGAATCTCATTATATATATTACATAGATGTCACTCATGATATTGGATAATACTTTAACAGCAAATTCATTGTATAGACTTAAGATTGACTTTACTTTGAAATCAAGAAAAAAGATTTACACTAGAACATAATTATCACAGCTATTCAAATTATTTTCATTTTTATATCCTGTGACAGAATGATGTTATTTGTCATGAATTAACAGGAAAATATTTAGAGAAGCTCACCTGAGCAGATCACACCAGCATCATAAGAATGAGAACAGAACTGAATATACTGGTTGTCTGATGTACAGTTCTTCAGTGAGGACTCTGATCCACTACAGCGCACATAAGCCATTGTGATTGGTCCTGATCCTCGTCCAAAGTGAGCCCCACCCGGAAACTGTAAAGCCTTCCCACAGCCCAGCTCTCTACACACCACTGCAGCAGCTGTCAGATCCCAGTCAAAATGACACACTGTTCCCCACTGACGACCTTTAAGAACCTCAACTCTACCAGAACAACGACTGCCACCATTCACCAACCTCACATTCAATTCTGACACATACAGTATGAGAGAGATGCAAAGGAGATCAAACATGAGAAACAACAACAAAAAAGTAATATTGATAAAATGATTAATATAATTTAACCTTAATTTTTACAGTACTTACCAGCAGTAATGTTCATTACTGTAGAGGAGAGTAAAATGAGTGTGAGACAGATCTCCATAATCCTCTACTGTACACACAGACTGATAGAGAATAATGAGAAGTCAATGTAAAGAGAGAGAGAGAGAGAGAGAGAGAGAGAGAGAGAGAGAGACCAATCACGCGCTCTGTTACCTTATTAGAAATAAGAAAGGAAATCATCAAACAACTTGAGTGACAAATCAGAAGAGATATTTTTGATTTTCTCCATATATATCAGCAGAACGTCAGCGCTGATGAACGACGCTCCTCCCTCCATGTTCAGAGGAGACAAACACCTGCAAGAGTGAAGATACATTTACATCAAATAAATGAAACACTTCAGTATCTATTCAGCATCAAATCCTGTTGTGTGCAGATGTACAGGAAACTTTATGATCACTTCAAACACACTCATACACTTTAATATAAACACAGAGATATTCAGAGGTGAAAAGTTCTCAAATATTTTTACTTTACTCAAATACATTTTTTTAATCTGTTCGTCATCAGTGTTTTTCTTTTCACTTACACTAGTTTTCATAATAAACTTCATTTAATACTTAATTACATTAAATATCTAGTACTTAATTACATTAAATATCTAGTACTTAATTACTTTTACTCGAGTATATACAAAATACATTTATTGTTTATTATTGTACTTAAGTATTAAAGATTAAAAATATCTTGTATTTATGAAATGTATAGTGAAAAGTACAATATTAGGCATCAGAATGTGGTAAAGTAAACGTTAAAGAGAATAAAACTGATAAAGTACAGATAGTTGAGTAGTGAGTAAAAATACTTTACTACTTCACACCTCTGAATAGATCCCTGTATAAATATGTGAAATACATTTAACATCAAAATTATAATATTTACTGTACATTTCTACTCAGTTTATTTAAACAAAAAGGACAAAACGTCCAATAAAATAAAAATAAATTAAAATCACATTATCTGTTGTAAACCCTAAATAAAAATAAAATCTGGTGCATTAAATCAATCAGTAAATTAATCAATATATCTACAGAATATAACATTCATACAGCAGCATCTCAGGTCATTTAATATTGTAATGCTTTATTTATCCACTAGATGTCAGTCACAGATCTGTCAATCAAAGCATCAGTAAATGTTGATGTATCTTCACTGTGACTCATGTTTTGATGTCTGATTTCACTGCACTTTGATTTTGAAGATTGTTACGTTTCCCCCATGGTCTAGGGGTTGGGGAAGGTAACTGTTTTTGGTGAAGAGAGAGAGACCTCTGGCTCTAGGTCCCAAGGCACACACTCAGTTAAAAGAAAACACAAGTCAGGATTAAAGCCCAAATTAATTTTTTTATTTTCTTAGGTATTCAGGGCTTAAAGCAAAACTTGAAGGATACAGCCAAAATAACAAACAAAAAAAAAGAGTCTTCCTAATTTTAAACCTCTGCCTTCCCTTTAGAACAAAAATAAATTAACACAAACAAAAAAACAATGTACTTCCCTAACTCCCTCTCTAAAAATTAAACAGGAGAAAAGGATTAAAACTAAAAGTGAATGGCTTCTCCCTCCTTCAATAGGGTCAAGTCCTTGTTAAACAGTACAAAGTATAATTCCTAAACAGAAGCAAACAAACAAAATGATAACTATTCTGAATCACAACTGTTTTCAGGCTCACCAGCCCTTTTACACAACTTTTAGCACTTTAGGGTAATGCTGCACATGGTAAACATGAAATTCACACAACTCTTCAAGTTAGGATCACCTACTACTACTACTACTACTCCTACTACTACTACTACTACTACTACTACTACGTTTATACAACACTGAAGTAAACCACTGCTTTTGCGTTGGGACCTCAGAGTGCAGACCAGGAACACCTCCAGCCTTTCTCTCTCTCACACTCTGGGCCTGGAGAACTCAGGATTAAATAGTCTCCTTAACGAGCACACTGATGATTTTCAGGTGGCACTGCTTACCCTGCAAGCAGACAGTGGGAGGAGTGGAAAACAGGCAGGAGAAAACAGCACATTATTAATGATAAAATAAAAACACCACCTTTAACAATATAATAAACGTCTTCAAGGACGTAACACCCCCACCATTAAGTGTTTTTGTTTCATCGTCAAAAACAGGATCAAAAAGAAAAAAGACATGTCATCTGACCAACAGTATATTGTACTCAAGTTACTTTTCAGCACCCTCAACACGGGACAGGGCATCAGCGATCACATTCTCTGATCCTTTTACATGGTGTATATCAACATTATATTCTTGAATAATTAAAGCCCAACGCATCAAGCGCTGGTTTGAATTTGACATCTGGGATAAGAACGTCAAAGGGTTGTGATCAGTATAAACAAGGAGAGGAGTAGCACTACCTCCTAGATACACATCAAAATGTTGTAACGCTAGCAGAAGTGCAAGAGCTTCTTTCTCAATCGTACTATAGCGTTTCTGACACTTTGAAAACTTCTTTGAGAAGTAAGCAACTGGGTGATCAATTTTGTATTTATCCTCCTGTAATAAAACTGCCCCTACACCCGTAGCGCTGGCATCGACTTGTAGTTTAAAAGGTTTGTCAAAGGAGAGGACAGGAGCATTGCTTAAAAAGATCTTTAGCTGCATCAAAAGCGAGCGAGCATTCGCTACTCCATTTAAACTTCCTAGACGTACTTAGAAGATCTGTGAGGGGAGATACTATTACAGAGAAGTTTTTACAAAATGCCCGATAATATCCCGCCATTCCAAGGAATCGGCGTAGCTCTCGTTTGTTAGTGGGTGGTGGAAACTGTAGAATTGCTTCCACTTGTGCCGTGACAGGTTTTACACATCCCTGTCCTACACATTTTCCCAGATAAGTTACTATCGCCTTTCCAAATTCACACTTTTCCACATTCAGAGTTAGCGAGGCTGCTTCTAACCTTCCGAACACTTCATCAAGCGTCTTCAAATGAGCTTCCCAACTGTGGGAGTAGATAACGACATCATCGATGTAGATCTCACAATTCGTAATACCAGCTAGGACTTTTTGCATTAGACGCTGGAAAGTTGCGGGTGCGTTACGCATGCCAAAAGCTAAAACTTTATATTGCATGAAATGGTCTGGTGTCACAAAGGCGGATATTTCAGAGGCACGGGTGGTTAGAGGCACTTGCCAATACCCTTTGAGAAGATCTAGTTTGGTTACATAATTTGCAGAACCCACCCGGTCTACACAATCTTCCATGCGTGGCAAGGGAAATGAATCAGCCTTAGTTACTTTATTTACCTTACGGTAGTCAGTGCAAAAACGAAATGAAGAATTTGGCTTAGGCACAAGGAGACAAGGCGAACTCCATGGGCTATGACTAGGAATAGCAAGATCATGCTGTAACATATACTCAACCTCGTCCTGCATTATTTTGCGTTTTTGAGGATTAACCCTGTATGCATGTTGCTTTATTGGTGTAGAATTACCAACATCAATATCGTGGGTTAACACAGAAGTTCTCCCTGGTAAGTCAGAAAAGACAGAGGGATATTTGTAGATGCACTGTAATAGCTCATTACGATGACAATCAGTTAAATGTGAAATTATTTCGGGTAACTTTTGCAAGCTGGCAGAGTTTTTGAGTTTTACCTCTAAGCTAGTTGGGAGTTTATCTCTTAAACCATCCTCAATAGGACAATAAGTAGCAATGGAGGCAGGAACAGCAGCAGTGGGAGCAACACTCGAACCCGTTTCACTCGCTTTCACACTACGAGTTAAGTACCGCTTCATCATGTTAACGTGACACACACGTTTTCGCCTCTGCCTGTCTGGTGTAATGATTACATAGTCAGTTTCTCTTAACTTTTTTTCAACGGTGTAGGGTCCTGAAAATTTTGCATCAAACACTGAACCTGGAACTGGTAGAAGGTCAAGAACATGATCACCAGGACTAAATGTTCGATTAACACTTTTCTTGTCATAGCGTGATTTCATTTTCGTCTGGGTAGTCTGTAACTGCTTCTTGGCAACCTCCCAGGCCTTATGAAGACGTTCTCGAAAAGAACTGACATAATCTGTAACCAATACAGGTGCCCGTTTAACTGACAGCATTTGCTCGCTTAAGAACTTTAACGGACCACGAATTGCATGCCCAAAAACAAGGTCAGCTGGACTGAATCCAGTCGATTCCTGCACAGCCTCTCGTACTGCGAACATGAGGAAAGGAAGCCCTTCATCCCATTCCTTTCCTGTCTCAAGACAATATGCACGAATCATGCTCTTTAAAGTTTGATGATGTCGCTCGAGCGCGCCTTGTGATTCAGGATGGTATGCGCTCGACATACGGTGAGACACACCCATTGCAGCTAAAGTTTGCGCAAACGCTTTAGATGTAAAATTAGACCCTTGGTCTGTCTGGATCTCTTTTGGCAGACCAAACGTGGTGCAGAACTTTACAAGCGCTTTAACAACAGCATGTGATTTAATCGTGCGCAGGGGAACTGCTTCGGGAAATCTAGTGGCTGTGCACATAATAGTTAACACATACTGGAAACCAGTCTTTGTTTTGGGCAATGGGCCCACACAATCTAAAACTAACCTTTCAAAAGGCTCATCCATTACCGGCACAGGGTGTAAAGGAGCAATTGGGACCTTTTGATTCGGTTTACCGGCTTTTTGACATACAGTACATGTTCTACAAAACTCTACAACAGAAGCTTTGCAACCTGGCCAAAAGAAGTATTTGGTTACACGGCGAAAGGTTTTGTTAACCCCCAAGTGACCAGCGAGCGGATTTTCGTGAGCAAGCTGAAGCACCTGCTGACGATACACCGAAGGCAGCACTATTTGACGGACCTCGCCATACTCAGCAGCATCATCACCGACAGGTCTCCACTTTCGCATAAGTACGCCATCTTCACAAAAATAGGCTATTCTTTCACCAGATAATTGCTTGTAATCAACTGCAGCTTCAAAACAGGAAACTAGCGTAGGATCGGATTTCTGTGCCTCACCTAATTGATCCTTACCAAAATAAAGCTTCTCCTGTATGGTTTCAATTTTGTCACTGGACTGGGCAATCTCAGGCTTAACTAGCAACTCGCAAGTGACAGGTTCATTAGGACTTTGCATAAATGAGTCCGCAAGATCGATAACATCCTCTAATTTCTTTGCTTGGGCACGGGTTACAGCGCATGCAGGAAAGGTGGTTGTCAAATGTGGTAAATTAGAGACATTCACAGAGTTTTGGTTAATCACAATAGGTCTAGGGAAAACTTGGCCTCCTGCTAAATCGTTACCCATTATTAGACCTATCCCTTCTACTGGTAACTGGGAACGTACCCCAAGGTTAACAATTCCATTCACAAGATCAGATTTCAGATTTACTCGATGGAGAGGAACACTTTCACATCCCATTTCAATGCCTCGTATAAGGACGTCTGTACCAGTATATGAACTCTGCGAAAACGGAAGCAAATCCTGAAGGATAAATGATTGTGCTGACCCAGTGTCGCGTAAGATTACTATAGGGAGATGTTCAGTATCAGGTAAAGATACGGACCCAGAAAAAAGAAAAGGCAATATTGATTTATCCTTTACTGCTGACATGGTCTGCACAAGTGCGACTTTCTTAGTTCTGCTCTCAGCATTTTTTGTTCTTCCACGCCTGACAGTCAACAATTAAATGTCCTGGATCAAGGCAATAGAAACAAACCCGTTTATCTTTACCACTTAAAGGAACGGGTTTACCGTCTGCACGAGTACTCTCTTTAGACGTGCGAGAAAACCCACGTGTAAACTCTCGTGTCACCGGATTTCGAAGAGGGGCATTAGGTGAACGGGCAGAAGGAAAAACATTTTTGTGCGTCAGGACAAATTCGTCCGCCACTATAGCAGCATCTACTAACGCCAGTACCTTCTGTTCATTAAGGTGTACAACTACTGCCTCCGGTAGACATCCTTTAAAGTCTTCTAGCAAGACCAACTCCTGCAATTGTTCAAAAGTATTAACTTTGCTAGAGAAACACCACTTCTCAAACAATACGCGTTTCTCTCGCGCAAATTCAACATATGTCTGTCTTGAGGTTTTCACATGCTTACGAAACTTTTGCCGGTACGCCTCAGGGACCAGTTCGTATGCTCGCAGAACTGCCGCTTTAACGACATCATAATCGAGACTCTGTTCAATTGGCAGAGACGCACAGATTTCTTGCGCTTTTCCGGATAAAGTACATTGCAGCAGCAATGCCCACATGTCGACTGGCCATCTTAGCTTTGAAGCAACGCGCTCAAAGGCTGTAAAATATGCATCTACTTCTGACTCTCTAAAAGGAGGTACAAGCTTAATGTACTTGCTAACGTCAAAGTCAGCATGACCTCCTACAGGAGCAGAGTTAGGACTAGGAATTATAGGTTTACCCATCTCTTCCGCCTGTAATTGTAAAGCGCGAAGTCTATCTCGCTCAGTTTCTGCTTCCAGAACTCTGAGTTTTAAATGCAGGTTTTCATTTTCCTTGGCTTTAAGTTTTAGCAAGATTTCTAGCTCTTTCAAACGCATTGGGTCACTGGGTTCTTTACCGTCACCCCCTTTAGGGGAACTCAGCCCAGATGCAGCTCCCTCCACCTCTTCAGCTGATTCGTCCTCATCATCTCCAGGCAGAATTTGAGCACGTACCAACTGATCATAGAGAGATTCTTTGATTACCTTCTTTTTCGCCTCCTTCGCAACTCTTAAGTTATAGAAATCAGCGATTACAAGTAAATCTTTCTTTCTACACTTTTGAAAGACTTCAATACTAGGGGAAAGAGTAAATGATACTAGATCAAATTCCATCTTAACACTTCAAAGACATTGACTACCTCCTCCTGCGCACAAGTGTGAAAACATCAAAACAGACGTTATGCGAGAAAAGAGAATTGTACTCACCACATCGCATAAACGTTAGCAACGTATGACGAATGTTTCAAGAGAATGGACGAGCCCCCAATTGTTACGTTTCCCCCTATGGTCTAGGGCTTGGGGAAGGTAACTGTTTTTGGTGAAGAGAGAGAGAGACCTCTGGCTCTAGGTCCCAAGGCACACACTCAGTTAAAAGAAAACACAAGTCAGGATTAAAGCCCAAATTGATTTTTTTTATTTTTTTAGGTATTCAGGGCTTAAAGCAAAACTTGAAGGATACAGCCAAAATAACAAACAAAAAAGGAGTCTTCCTAATTTTAAACCTCTGCCTTCCCTTTAGAACAAAAATAAATTAACACAAACAAAAAAACAATGTACTTCCCTGACTCCCTCTCTAAAAATTAAACAGGAGAAAAGGATTAAAACTAAAAGTGAATGGCTTCTCCCTCCTTCAATAGGGTCAAGTCTTTGTTAAACAGTACAAAGTATAGTTCCTAAACAGAAGCAAACAAACAAAAATGATAACTATTCTGAATCACAACTATTTTCAGGCTCACCAGCCCTTTTACACAACTTTTAGCACTTTAGGGTAATGCTGCACATGGTAAACATGAAATTCACACAACTCTTTAAGTTAGGATCACCTACTACTAGTGATGTTACATTTGAAGCGAGGCTTCGGAGCTTGTGTCGAGCAAAAGTGGGCGTGCCAGATGAAGCTTTGATTCGAAGCTTGTGTTGTTAACGTTGAAATCACGTGACCAATGACAAACGAAGCTTCACTTTCTGCTTAGTCACGTGCGCGCTTCGCTTTGCGTGTCAGAAGGTTCGAACCCTAGAGGTTTTTTGATGAGTAATTTGCCTTATTCACATTTGGTCCCACATAATACTGTATATATAATATTCTATTTATTTATAGTTGTGTGCGCGTCTGTTATTATATGCATGTGAACATTATTCTGTACAATACAGTATTGAATCATGTGAATATTAACTCATACTGGAATTTATTGCCACCCTTTAATGACTAAATAAATGTATTATATTGACCATTCACACACATGTTGTCTAAGCTTTATTTGTAAACATAATATTAATATTCATCTGAATTTCATCAGCTTGTTGCTTCATTGACGGAGCTTTTTCCAGAAGCAACTGCTATATGTTTTATTAACCAAAAGATGGCGCTGTTTTCGACCCCTCGTTGAGGCTTGCGTTGGGACCTCAGAGTGCAGACCAGGAACACCTCCAGCCTTTCTCTCTCTCACACTCTGGGCCTGGAGAACTCAGGATTAAATAGTCTCCTTAACGAGCACACTGATGATTTTCAGGTGGCACTGCTTACCCTGCAAGCAGACAGTGGGAGGAGTGGAAAACAGGCAGGAGAAAACAGCACATTATTAATGATAAAATAAAAACACCACCTTTAACAATATAATAAACGTCTTCAAGGACGTAACAAGAGTAATGAAGATTTTTACTGTAAACAATCACTGATAAACATCTGTGCAAAGTCATGAAGGTGAGCCCTGGGCTATAAGGCTCAACAATCCAGGGTGTTAAAGAAAACCCATTGATGTTCATTGATTTTTAATGGGCCATTCGCCTATCACCTCTTAAAACAAAGCTCTTGGACTATGAGGGCTTCATTAAACTCCAGCCCTGAAGGCCCCAAACCTTCTAACAGGATCTTTGTTACATCAAATTATATTTATTTGAACCACTTATTTAATAGCATTAGTTTTAGTACAGACACACGCAGCTCCAATTTCATTGTCAAATTTGCAGATGACACAACAGTTGTAGGCCTGATCACTGACAATGATGAAACACAAAGGAGGTGCACACTCGGACAAAACGGTGCCAGGAGAACCACCTCTCACTAAACATTGACAAAACCAAAGAGCTAGTCATTGATTTTAGGAGATGGAGCACAGAACGTACCATTACCATTGACAGGAAACAGGTGGAACGAGACAGCTTTAAGTTCCTCAGCATCCAGATTGATCTCACATGGTCGGCTCACACAGATGCAGTGAGATGAAGGCACACCAATGCCTCTTATTCCTGAGGTGGCTGAGGAAGTTTGTGATGAGGTCAGACATCCACAGATCATTCAACACCTGCACTGTGAAGAGCATCTTGACCGGCTGCATCACTGCCTGGTTCAGGAACAGCACTGCAGGTAACCGTAAAGCTCTGCAGAGAGTTGTGTGAACTGCCAACCACATTGTAGGAGGTGAGCTTCCCTTCCTCCAGGACATCTACACCAGGCGATGTGCGAGGAAAGCTAGAAAGATCATGAGCTACAGCAGACACCCATCAAACGGATCTGCTGCCCTCAGGCAGACGTCTCCGCAGCATCTGGTCCTGTACGAGCCGACTGAGAGACAGTTTCTTTTCACTGTCCATCAGACTCCTGAACAGCCAGAACTGATAAATCCCCACACATATCCCACAACATTCACAAACTCTACTCCACACCAAAACACAAACATCTGGACTATATTGTAAAGCACCTTAATATAATAAGCTGCAATGCCACCATCATTCCAGGGGACTATTTACGGGCAGTGTGTAATATCATTGCACCTCCTGCAGTCACTGCTTAAACAACTGCAGATACTATAAGCTGTAAACATCTGATATAAGCTACAGACTGTAAATGTAAAAATATTACTTGACTAGAAAGAAATGTTTTTCCTGCACAACCCAGTATACAGCATGACATCTCCATTCAACTGGGCAACACAACCATTACTCCTCCAAAACTGGCAGAAACCTCAGTGTAGTCTTTGATGACAAAATATCCTTCATGATTACATTGCAAAAGACAGCGCCATCATGCCGTTTTGTGTTATACAATATCAGAAAGATAAACCCATTCCTTTCGGAGCATGCTGCACAACTCCTGATCCAGGCCCTCATAATCTCCAGGCTGGTCTACTGTAATGCTCTCCTTGCTGGCCTTCCTGCACAGCCTATCAAACCACTCCAATTGGCTCATCTTCCAAAAGCCTAAAAGGTCTCATGTGACGCTGCTCTTCATCTCTCTCCATTGGCTACTAATTGAAGAGCGTGTCAGGAAGTCACTACTGCTCACCTAGAGAACTTTCACTGGCACTGCACCGGCATACTTTCACACTTTTCTGCATTCCTACACCCCATCCAAAACGTTACGTTCAGCAAATGACCGGCGCTTTGTCATACCTTCACAAAAGGGCACAAAATCATGTTCCACCTCATTTTCCTTTATTACTCTCTGCTGGTGGAAGAATATTCCTATAGGAGTCAGCCAGATCTCTTGCTACATTTAAAAAAAAAAAAACTTATGTCTTGCAAAAATACGTGAACTTAAAAAAAATGACAAAAGAAGAATTTGGTTCCAAAACCCGATAAACGCCATTTTTGAAAAAAATGAGTTACTGCCAAAATCAGTATTATATCAGGTCAGTAGTTAAAAGTAAATTCTTAATTTTACGCAAAATCCAATATCCGCCGTGTTATTCTGTCATCTTTTCTCCCTTTTTTCCCAAAATGCGATAAACGCCACTGCTCCTTTTTTACAGAACGCAATAAATCCATTTCTGATATTACAGCCCACCAGTCACGCAATGTAAACAAACAATGGCGGACGCGCTGAGTCCACGGAGTCCTAGTTTTCCTCATCTACTTTGTACTTCGTGATCAACAAACAAAACAAAATAATACTTTAATTGCATCGCTAAACCTGTGATGGCTTTCTGTGATGGGAAAGAAACGTAAGCCATCAGCATCTAATATTTTCCCTGAGAGGCACTCGGGAGACGGGTGCTTGTTCTCCCGACAGCAAGCTTCTCATGCTAACACATTGACCCCAGAGGATCTTATGAAAAACTTTCCATAATTTTACTCAAAGTCAACGAAAATCGAGCAGAACCAAAAACATTTTACAGCTGATCTCTGTGAAAGACGTTAAGCGAGGACGTCAAGTAACCGCAATGACAGTGATCTTAATATGACAAAGTAAGTGTTTTGATTAATGACATTAATGTTTATATTTTTAATTAGTGTGTGCAACTAGTCAACTAAATGAATATAACATGGCAAAGATGAATGCACATTTATATAGGCTATTGATGCAATAGATTTATAGCATTTTGAATAAAAACTTGTCATGGATTTATTGCATTTTGTGGAAAAAATTATCCGTTTTTATAATAAATCTTTGAAAATCAACTTATGGATTTGAATTTTTTATGTTTTTATAACCTAAAGATGCTGTGTGAAAGTTTGTAACAGAAAATAGTTGTTTTCATCTTGCCACTTTCTTGGTATAGAAAACACGTTTTTACTAGGGCTGCACGATAATGAGAAAATATGCGATATGCGATAGTTCTGTTGGTGGGTGCGATGGCGATATGCCTTGCGATATGTCTTACTTAGAGAAATTATGTTTTAATTTGCTTTTATTTTAGCATTTAGATGTGTAATGAAATAAAGAGGTAATGCATATTCTAAAGATGTAATTAAACTACGCTATACATGTGACAAAAAACTAGTAATGTGTGACCATAACGCAGTACTTTGATTTATTGAATATTTATATTAATTTCATAAATCCAACCACTCCAAACTCTCTTTCCTTTCTCTATGACATGAACAAAGCTGAATGAACTTGTGAATATGACCCCATTTTAAGGGATTTATTAACATTGTGAGAGGTGTAAAAAAGACTAACTTTATACAATAAAATGTATAGTATATTAATGATAGACAATGCAGGTCTATGGATTATAAATAGATCTAAAGATTATAAGGTTGATAGGTTCGTGTAGAAGCAGTAAAAATGCCTCTCATTCTATTCCTCTGTTGCAGATCAAAAGAGCTTAATCCGTCATTTTTTAGATTCAAAAGTATACTCTATATAAAGTATGTAGATTCAGCTTACATAATGACTGTTTGACAGTTTGAGCTGCTCGTTCAGTACAATGGGCTTGGCAAAGACATTGGATATTTGCTACCATCTTTGTACCAAACATTTTAGATATAAAAAGACGGTTCATTTATAATACTATAAACATGGGAGAAAGAACATGCAGCGGACGTGACTTTATATAAACAAGAGTCAGTTTTCATCGCCATAGAAACCGAAGGCACGCTTGACACTGCACATGCGCTATAGTGCGTTAGCGCTGACTGACTCTTCACGGCTGTTCTCTGATCAACTTGGGTTTAAACAGACCCGGTACCTGAAGTAATTAAAATGGGACCGACTCGGACCCAACTGACCTTTCAAAATATAGACTTGTGTTCTTCCGTGAAGACCTCTAATGGATACAACTATGATCAAGTTCAGGAACATGGAAGGATACAATGTGACACTGAGCTTTGCGTCGCACCTAATTCATTGAGAATTAGAAAGCACGCGAACCAACAGCAAACTCATCAGAAAAGACACGACGTGCTTGCACGCATAATGTCATTATCACGGACAAAAAAAGGACAAAATTTGATGCTAAATATACGTGGGCAGTTGTTAATATACTTGAGAGAGCCGCCCAATAAAGTAAGTGTGTGGGAACCACCTTTTGATCGGTGTAATTTGGACGATCTAAGCATGCAACACACAAATGATAGACACGTAAAATAAGTGCATGTTATCGCAGCTCCCCGCGATATGCATATCGCATACACAGTTATCGCGATGGCGATACATTTTCGATATATCGTGCAGCCCTAGTTTTTACCAAAATTTGTCAAAATGGATTTATTGCGTTTTGGAACCAAACTCTTCAAATTTTCTTCCTCTCCAAACAGGGACCAAACCAGGCTGGTACTGATTACTAAGAGACACTCCACACTGCAGCTGTCTGCACACCACATGAGCATCTTTAATATCCCAGAAGTCATCACACACTGTACCCCATGAACATATACAGTATAAAAATGACCTATAAATTATCATATAAATAAATAGCCTATCTATTGCTAAATCTATAAATACAACAATTGTCATAATAAAAACCATTTGTACATTTAATAAATAAACAATTGAATACATCTACTGATTATATATTTCTCAATATGCAGTACTTGCAGCATTTAATAATGTAACTGGCAGAACTGGCAGAATAATGGCAGAACTGTCAATCAAATCATCAGTAAATGTTGTCATACATGAAGAATCGTCAATGTGCTTTATGTTTTGACTTCGTTACCAATGTAAAAATTAAAGTCTGATTTCACTGCACTTTTATTTTGAGATCAAATTATTCTCACTGAACACAACACTGACCTACAATACTCACAACCTTCCTCAGACTTTGTGTTTTAACTTTCCAGAAGAAAACACAGGGGCTCACTTTACTATAATAATTGCATGATGCACTAGGAGACAAATCTCACCAATCACCTCTATATAATATTATTTTAACATCTTACCTGTTTGACTAGATGGTCACTAGATGGTCAAACTCTCATCGACTTCATACTGCACTCGTGCTTCTGTCCTAATCACAGCCAATCCGACAGAGAGCCATAACACACTCATGTGACCGATATTACTTTTATAACATCTACGACTGGTTAAGAAATGTTTAAGTAACATCAGATAGATTTATCCTCTACTGCCACCATGCGGTCATGACTGAAACAACAGCAAACACTCCTCTGATCTCACACATGAACGCGCTCCAAACATCACGCGCGCTTCAAAGACCACTGTGTGTTTAAAAATAACTGTTTATTAAAACAGAATGTAGGAAAATGTTGTGTTTTTGAAGTGAAGTTATTGATTGTTGACATATATTGTGTATTTAAGATGTGAGGAGTCAAATCTATGTTTAATTTTGATTATTAATGCCTGAAGTCTTTCTTACGTCATCATTGGTGGTCCTTCACTCGCGGCTCTGTTGTTGTTGTTGTGGGAGCACAACTGAGGTAAATCTTACATGGTTATTTAAAAATGCAATTAAACTGAACGTCTGGTAAAAGTAAACATGTTTAAAGTGATGCTGCATATGAGGGTTCATCATATAATGTTCAAAGATGTTTCTGATAATAGTTAAAGAGGGTGGATAGACGATTGATTGTTTTTGTGCTTCAAATACTAAAAACATCAGAGGGCTGTTCCATAAAACAAGATTACGAAATAAGCCAGACTTGTTGTCAATCGATTCGGTTCCATTAAGCAAACTTGGAAAACTTGGAGCTTAGGTACTATGGCAACTTATACTTGGAAACTAGCCTGGTCTGGGGCAGGCTAACTGCCAGGCTAAGCATCAGTTGTTGCTTAACTAGACTTTCTCTAACACTGAACTGTAAATGTCATGATATTACCGCTAACTCTCTGTCAGTTTATTTGACTTAATAAATCAGTGTAAAAATTAACTTATATACTAAATCTAACACAATTTGTTAAAATAATAATTAATATAATATAGACAGTGTTTAACTATATGATATGTGATAGGCCTCTCAAATGTTTAGACCAATGCATTATACATTTTATTATAATTAGTTTTCTGTATGTTGTATTTATTTTCTCCGTTATGTGAAGCACTTTGCCTCCAAGCCTTCATCAGGGAGTAAACGCATTAAAAACAATCTCTTCCTGTTTTTTTATATGTGTTTACTCCCTGATGAAGGCTTGTTCGTCGAAACGCGTTGGATTTACCATGTCCGAAGTTTTTAATTAGGTTTATTATGACCAATCCATATCAATAAAGGTTTTTTTTACTTTTTTAAGAGAGTGCCTTGGAGTTTTTTGCTTTGTTAAACTTTATATAAACAAACACAGCTGATAAATGAAACATCTGCATTGTACAATATTGTTAACAGAAACGTGTGTATTTGAATCAGTTCTGCTTAAATCTTCTCTAATATCTGTCTCATATTTCCTCAGGAGATTTACTTTACAAGACGAAGAGATAAAACATGAATCTGACAAACTACTTTACCAGAAAAGACGGATTTGTAACAGTCAACATTTCAGTTAAAGGAGGAAAATCCCGAGCATCTGAAACATCTTTACCTGACTGAAAAGAAACAATTAGATGAAGAAGAAGAGAGCAGTGGATGAAGAGAAGAAACTCAAACACAACACCTGACATCTCTGCTGACCAAACTCATTCATGTCATGAAGCAAAAATCACAACACAATCTGAAAGATAAACCTCACAAATTTATGATTTTTTTTATCATCTGTTTTTCTTTTGTATTATTTTAATTTTGTTTTTTATTGTTGTGTAGCTTTATTGAATGAACACATAGAAGATAATGAGAAGATAAAGGAGGATCTGAGAGGATAAAGAGAGGTGAGGAGAGAAGAAACTGACCATAATAACATCCAGTAGATGTGTGATATAACAAAGATATTACATTATAACAACACACAGACAGATTCATCACACAACTACACACAAATACATGTTATTAAGATGAAGTTGTGTTATTTGTTTTCTGTAGTTTCATCAATCCTTTAATTTTATGATGAATCTTTAATATCAGACACAAATCACTGATGTTTGATTTATTTTACCTGCAGGAATTCAAGACAAAACTCCAAGAAGAGTGAACTCGAGCTCAATCTACAGATGAATCTGTTACTGCAGAAGATCCAAACTCAACACAAATCATTCAATAGCAGTAAGACTCAAAACCCTCAGCTTTAAATTGTTTATAACATTGATGTTGAAATGCACCTTCACACGAGAGACTGTGCTGTTTAGACGGCCGTTTAAATAAAACTGTTTGTGTACAGTATGATGCTCTCTGATATTTTATTTATACTCTTGTCCAAACAGCCATAAAAATCAAAGTACATTTGTAACTTCTCTCTAAAAGCAAAGCTTGTGATATTCAATAACAAACCTATTTGAAATATCAATAAAACATTAGACACTGTAGTTTTAGTAGCAAAATTTGATCACTTATATGATTGTAAGTTGTAAAATGATTTCATGACATGAGACAGTGGGTGTGGTTATTGAGTCACACAGTCCCTCCCACTTTATTTGGCTCCTCCCCCACATCATCATAATCTGTTGTGTAAAACAAAAGCACATTCATATTCTTTTATTAATTGTATGAAGATTTTAAACTGAACTATTTAAATAGATAATATATAAAGATAAAATATATTATAATCTACATCTTTAAATGAGATCTAGAGGTTAATAATCTACCTAACAGGTTTGTCACATCTTCACTGTCATTCTTCACATCATCATACTCCTCCTGAACTCCCTCTGATGAAGTCACATGACAAACAACTCACATTGTGATTTGTAATACATCATGTCTCATGTCATAGACACATTTCTCTTTCTGACACTAACTGATAACAGCTGATAAAGTCACAATGACTGAATTAATGCTATAATAGACATACATAAGAAACTTAGATGTACTGCTTGATAAATGTGCACTTCTGTGTAACTCACCTATTACACCTTGAAAGTTCTGTCCATTGATGATGACATCATCATAACTCTCTGTTGTGTTTACATACATAAGAGATAAACAACAAATCCCATCAGAATGACAAAGAGTCAGTAAACCTACATTATATCTGTACTGAGAATCACTTTAAATAGATGTTACGTTACAAAAACAGCCTAGAAATGAAGTAAAATCACCTTTTTGAAGATCAGAGTTTTGTCCTGTGGTGATGACATCATCATACTTCTCAAGTGTGTCTTCTACAAATATAACATGAGACACATCACACCCATAGAGATATAAAGTATATTTTCTCTTCATGTACAGATATTATATTTCATCTTAATACAGAATAACAGAAGTGCACCTGTCTCACTGTCTGCTTTTAGTCCATCAGTGATGACATCATCATAGTATTCGGCTGGGACTTTATTCACCATCTCTTCTACATCAACACAAAACATGTTTGAAAACAAAATACAATATGTCTCTTTATACCATCTGATCAGTCAATAAAGTCACAAACCTTTCAGGTCACTGCCATTGGAGACATCATCATAATATTCAATGTTGTAGTCTTTTGCTATAAAGAGACTCAGAAACTTTAGTATTGTGAATTGGAATGTGTATATTTGCCAACTTTGTCAAGGATTATCAAATTATTTGTCTTAATTTGCTTCAAAACCTAAATATTGACGTTCAGTCCACTAACCTGAGAGAAGCTCATCAGCATCTTCATATCCAGAATGTTCTTCAGAGATGAGACTCCCTGTTAAAGTGAAGCAGAAGAGTCAGAAACATGTTGATTATTACAAACAACCTCAACCTACATTTACATCACAGAGCACAAGAATATCACATCAAGCTATTTTATCTAGATTTATATTAAAACATTATTTAGACATTAAAAATACAAGTTAACTTCATTCTGCAAACACACACCTGTATCCTGACATGAACTCATCTCTCACCGGATTCAAGACAAACAGACAGGAAGAAGCGCACACACACCTGCATATAAACTTACAAGCATATGAACCCCCCTCCCCATTAACCTCCAAAAATAATCACACACACACACACACACACACACACACACCTGCAGCTCTGTGGAGGAATTGTGTGGTTTGAAGCCGGAGGTTTAACAGGACTAATAATAGACGAACATCAGCTCAACTCACAAACATCAGACTGACTTTAATATTTCTACATCTGATTTGATTGAATAAGACAGAAGTCTCACCTCTCTGAGTGAAGTGTTTGTGTGTGTTTGTGTGTCTGTGATCAATCTCTTCATAAACTGCTTCAGTCTGAGTCCTGTGTCTCCTCTTAGAGAGAGCTGTGAGTGTAGACACACAAACACAACACATGACTGATGATACACTGAACAAGACTGTAGTAAGATTGATGTTGATGTAGTTCAATATGTCAGATGTGTACTTGTATGTGATGTGTGGATCTCTGTACCTCTCCTCATCTCTCTGTTGTGTTGAATCAGTATCAGCAGCGGCACTAAGAGCAGTAAGAGCAAAACTCCCAGTACAATCACAACCACTGGAGGATTGAAGAGAGGAGGAGTTTGTGGAGGAGTCACTGATCTCCTGTTTGTCTGAGAAACTGAAGAAGAAGCTGATGTTGTTGTTGTGGCAGGAGTTGTAGATACTGATGAGTCTGTAAAATAAGAAAAACACACATAATTAAAGTAATTAGCTAAAATTAAAATACATTAATCTCATTGTTGTCCTCTCACTTGCACAGATGAGTCTAACTTGTTCTTTGTGTGAGCAGTCAGTGTGATTTTTCAGGACATGAGGACAGTCCCACAGGTGAATCTCAGTCCCTCTGCACTCGACTCTGTTCATCCACACAACACCTTCACCAGCACCAAACGCTTCATTCCCATCAACACTCAATGCTGCTCCACAACCCAGCTGCCTGCAGACCACCTGAGCATCTCTGATGTCCCACAGATCATCACAGACTGAACCCCACACAGAGTTATGATAAACCTCCAGTCTCCCCGAACACAAACCCTTCCCTCCACTCAGTCTGAGAGGAAGATGATCTACATCACACACATCAAACAACATTTACAACAACACACTCAAACACATAGATTGAACACAGATTTTTACAATTTTATACAGTTTTATTTATCACATAAACATACTTGAACATTGTCTCTGATGAGGAGATGGTGATGTAGAACATGACAGACGACTCAGAGGAACTTCATTTATCTCTGTTTCTGAAATCATTACATGAGAAAATGTCAATCACGTAATGAATAATTGATGATGGGCCATAGTATTTTTTGAAAATAATGCACACCAAAGGTGGTACGATGCGAAGCATTATTTTCAAATAATTCAAAGGACCGGAGTCAATTTTTCTGCTTATACCACGGTTACCACAAACATCATTCTGGTGGTTATTTTAAGACATTTGACAGGCCAGGTGTGCGTTTTACAGAAAAATAATCAACACCTGTGGAACATTTCTCAACCAATCAGAATAAAGCATTCATCAGGCCCGTGGTATCCACCTTATTTTTAACGTAAATGTGGGCACAGCCATCTTTTAGCTCCGTTGTGTATGACTTCCGGTGAGCCACTAAAGCTAATGTGCGAGGGACACAAGTGTGCTGTTTTGACTGTCTTTTTAATGCTTCTTATGAAATCCAGGAAGACCGGCATAATTTGTGCAGTTAGGGGTTTCCATAATAGCTGATAAAAACGCAGTAAATCTCTACAAAACATTTATTTTGACCATAATACACGCACAAGAGCTGAATGTGTATGTGGTGCACGTGCACCCATGATCTGTATCCACATCTAAACCTCAACAGTTGTAACATTTTAAACCATAACCTGAGTTACAGGTTACAAACACAAATTCTTCATCTATTCCATGTACAAACACTCGACTGACTTTCCCATTTTAAAGATACTGATATGCTTCTGTGCTATTATAGTTGCGCATTAAAGACACGTCACTCTTGAGCAACAACACGAAATGATTGAATTTATGTTCATATTAAATATCAGGCCACTTCTTTCATCCTCTCACTGGGTCATACATGGCAGTTGTAGTAAATATTTACCATAACTGTTTAAATCAGGTTTTATGTGTGCTCCCACGACCGGCCGGCTATTAAAACGGACGTCTCGAACAAAAAAGAGAAATATGTCACATCACTTACTTCCATGTTTGAAAATAAGTTGGATAAAACCAAATAAAACATTGTATCATTTCAGCAATATACTATCACAAACCTTTTAGTTTACTAAATACATTACACACAAAATAATTAGAAATCTCACAAGACAGTAACTTAAATAACATCTCACCAGAGCAGATAATGTTTGCCACTTCATCTGTACTATAGTAATCCTGACCCCAAGGTGAAGATGGACACTGCCATATAGTGGAGTCATGTGATCGACATTTAAAGTAATCCAACCAATTCTGAGACCTCAATCCATCTGAATAATTGGGATCATTGGCAGATCTTCCACAGTTCAGCTCTTGACAGATCAGACTCGCTGTGTCTCTGTTCATCTGATTGTAACAAACATTACCCCAAGATCCATTGTAGAAAACCTCCACATTCCCTTCACAGCCTTCAGTTAACCTGAACTCTTTAAACTCTAGATTGAAAACACAACTTATATCAATCACAATCTGGTACTTTAAATTAAACAATTAAACATTTCACAATTAATGTATCTGATCAAAACATATCTAAATATATTTAACCAGGACTTCTTTAACAGGTCACTCCTTACCTGAACACACAACTCCTACATCCTCCTTGTGTTTACAGTCATGATCTCCCCAGACCCGTGAAGAGCAGCTCCACAGTGACGTCTCATTCCCCTCACAATTCACATCATCCAGCCATATGGGTCCAGAACCAGGACCAAACCAGGCTGGTACTGGCTGATTACTGAGAGCCACTCCACACTGCAGCTGTCTGCACACCACATGAGCATCTATAATATCCCAGGAGTCATCACACACTGTACCCCATGAGCCTTTGTGAAAAACCTCCAGCCTTCCTGCACAATCTCCACCAGAACCCACCAACCTGATGGATCGCTGACCTGAGATCAGATACAGAAAGAGAAACAGTTACTGCATTTGAACCAATACATTTGCAATTACATTAAGATGTTGTAATCCTCACTTTGGCAGGTGATTGTCAGCTGTTGTGTTGCTCTGCAGTTGAGAGTTTGTGGAGAGCTGCAGTTCCTCAGATGATCTTCAGTCCCAGAGCACTGGAAGCCCATCACACACTCATAACTGTGTTCATCACTGGATGAAGAGGAGTTAGTGAAGTTCAGCACAGAGCCACAGCCCAGCTGTCTGCAGACCACAGAGGATTCAGTGAGACTCCAGGAGTCCAGCAGAACTCTCCTCCAAACCTGATGAATGTAAACTTCCACCTCACCCTCACACTCTCTCTCTCCAGACAACCTCACTCGACCATCATGAAGAGACAGAGAGGAATCTGGAGAAAGGATTTGACATTTTCAGATTGATTACGATCACACTACAGTAACTTCATGTTAATGACAGAGTGAAGTTCACTCACTAGAACAAATGACTCCAACATCTTGTTTATGAGAGGATTCAGCTCGACTCCATAAAGAGATTGAACATTCTGAGAGTTTTGTTTCACTCCCCTGACAATCAAACACATCAGCCCAGATTTCACCAGATCCCTCTCCAAACCAGTCCACTCCCACAACAGACACAGCAATCCCACAATTCAGCTCTCTACAGAGAACATTGGCAGCTCTCATATTCATGCACTCATCACACACTGAGCCCCATTTACTGAAATACTGACGCTCAACTCGACCAGAGCAGATATCAGAGCCGTCCACCAGTCTGAGGTCAGAGTAACCTGGACAAAGATTTCAAAGATTACTAAATACATAGACAAGAGAATAGATATTTATAAGAGATGTAGATTTTGAAGATACTTCTAAACACCACATAAACTGGTTAAAGTTCTCAAAGCTTACTGAAACACAGCACAGTTTTAAACCCATTTTCTCTCAAGATGGATTTGCTTAAACAAATACTAGATTCAAATACTTCTTTTTAAAAAGGTTAAGCATTGATATTCACCAGAACATGTGAGTCCCACATCATTGTCATGAGAGCAGGTTACTTTAGTTTTAGTAGATGATGATGAACATGATCGAATGAGTGATTCATTTCCTCTACATTGAATCTCTTGTGTCCACACCTGCCCCTCCCCTTTACCAAAAGTATCTGCACCCAGCAGCTGTACAGGAACCCCACAGTTCAGCTCTCTACACACAACCTCTGCATCCTGATCATCAAACACAGCATCACACACTGACATCCAGGTGTTCTCACGAAGCAGCTCGACTCTTCCAGAGCAAAGATGAGGTCCATTAACAAGTCTTGATCTGCTGTAGTGTTTATCACCTGTTTATATAGACAGAATGAAAAGCACAGAAGATGAGATCACAATGAAATCACAGAAATAACCTGGACTCTTCAAGAACATCAATGAAACCCAAACACAAGTCTGGGAACTCCATGACATGCTTTTTTAATTATAGATAAAAATGAAACATGAATCTCATCATTATATATATTACATAGATGTCACTCATGATGTTGAATAATACTTTAACTGCAAATTCATTGTATAGACTTAAGATGGATTTTTTTACTTTGAATTCAAGAAAAAAGATTTACACTAGAACATAATTATCACAACCACTCAAATTATTTTCATTTGTGTATTCTGACAGAATGATGTTGTTATTAGTCATGAATTAACAGGAAAATATTTAGAGAAGCTCACCTGAGCAGATCACACCAGCATCATAAGAATGAGAACAGCGCTGAATAAACTGGTCGTCTGATCCACAGTCCTTCAGTGAGGCCTCTGATCCACTACACTGCACAACAGCCATTGTGATTGGTCCTGATCCTCGTCCAAAGTAAGCCCCATATGTAGGCTGTACAGCCTCTCCACAGCCCACCTCTCTACACACCACTGCAGCATCTGTCAGATCCCAATTTACATCACACACTGTTCCCCACTGACGACCTTGAAGAACCTCAACTCTACCAGAACAACGACTGTCACCATTCACCAACCTCACATTCAGATCTGAAACATACAGTATGAGAGAGATGCAAAGGAGATCAAACATGAGAAACAACAACAAAAAACAAGTAAACCTTAATTTTTACTTCAAGAGTGTACTTACCAGCAGTAATGTTGATTACTACAGCGGAGAGTAAAATAAGTGTGAGGCAGATCTCCATAATCCTCTACTGTACACACAGACTGATAGAGAATAATGAGAAGTTAGTGTAAAGAGAGAGAGAGAGACCAATCACGCTCTCTGTTACCTTATTAGAAATAAGAAAGGAAATCATCAAACAACTTGAGTGACAAATCAGAAGAGATATTTTTGATTTTCTCCATATATATCAGCAGAACGTCAGCGCTGATGAACGACGCTCCTCCCTCCATGTTCAGAGGAGACAAACACCTGCAAGAGTGAAGATAAATTTACATCAAATAAATGAAACACTTCAGTATCTATTCAGCATCAAATCCTGTTGTGTGCAGATGTACAGGAAACTTTATGATCACTTCAAACACACTCATATACTTTAATATAAACACGGAGATATCCAGAGGTGTAAATAACTCAAATACATTTTTTTAAATCTGTTCTTCATTAGTGTTTTTCTTTTAATCCACTACTTTTTATATTACACTTCATTTAATTTTACATTAGAAATCTAGTATGTAATTACTTTTGAGTATAAATAAGATATTACTACATTTAAATGAACTTAAGTATAAAATAAGTATTTTAGTACTCCTCTGGATATATCCCTGTACAAATATGTGAAATTCATTCAACATTTAAATGATAATATAAATGGACATTTCTACTCAGTTTTTTTAAACAAAAAACCTATTATAATAAAATAAATCATAAATTTAAATCACACTATCTGTTGCAAAAGCTAAATAAAAATATTTTGCAGAACAATAATAAATCAATCATTAAATCAATCAATATATCTACAGAATATAACATTCATACAGCACCATCTCAGGTCATTTAATATTGTAATGCTTTATTTATCCACTAGATGGCAGTCACAGATCTGTCTTTTTCATTTATTCATTATTAGGCCATTCCAGCATCTATGGCTATATTCGTGGCAAGAACCGGTTAATCCATACACAAATTGATCCACACAAGTTAATCCATAAACAGGTTAAGGAGGGGCAATTTGGTATATCCAATTCACCTAATTTGCATATTTTTTGGCATGTCGGGGAAACCGGAGTAAACCTTACAGATCTCTCAATGAATCTGATTTCACTGCACTTTGATTTTAAAATGTATTGAAGATTTTGGCCTAAACAATCACTGATAAACATCTATGCCAAAGTTATGAAAGTGACCCTTGCGCTATAAGGCTTCACAATCCAGGGTGTTATAGAAAACCCACCAATGTTTATTGATTTTTAAATTAATGGACCCTACTTATTACCTCTAAAAACAAGGTTCTTGGACTATGAGCTCTTCATTAAACTTCAGTTACTATCAAGCCCTAAAGGCCACAAACCTTCTAATAGGATCTTTGTTACATAAAATTATATTTATTTAAACCAGAACAGGATATATCAAATAGCATTAGTATAGATTTTATGCAACAGGCCTCATTTAAAGCATCCAAGTGAGACTTGTTTAAATGTTCATAAACATTGTATCTTACACTTTCTATTACTGTAAAGGTGCAGTGACAATAATAATAACTATAATAACCATAATAAATGTATTGTTATTTTAAGATTTCTTAACCTGTTTATCAGTATTTGATCAAACTTTTCCCAGCCTCTGATATTATCTGACTGCATATCATGTTGTATAACAGTTCAAAAATATATCAGGCACAAAATCTTTGATGTCTTAAAATCCTTCAATGATTACAACAAAGCTCTTCATGTCAACATTAAAGACTCCATGATCTTGTTAAATTTTCTGTGCGCTATTGCAGAAACTAAATGTATTCGCACTCTCTAGTGTCAATATACAATTAATAACTACATATTTTACAATCATTTTTGCAGTAATAACAGAACCTTCATGTCATTTTTCAAAACTCTAGACACAAAACAGTCATTATTTGTAAAACAGGCTGTACAGTGTTCAAAACTTTGCATATTGTGTCGATATATTTAAAGAAGCCTTGCATTTGCAGAAGCAATTTTTCAAAAAAACGAACTTATCCCTACTGAAACATCCAGCTAAAACCAGCATAAGCTGGTAGCTGGTTTTAGCTGTTTTTAGCTGGTTTAAGGTGGTTTACGCTGGTCCTCCCAGCCTGACAAAGCTGGTCATGCTGGTGGACCAGCTGGTATTCCAGCATGACCATCTAAGTCCAGCTAGATCAGCTTAAAATGTGACCGAAACACAGCTAGACCAGCTTGCTACACCAGCAAAACCAGCTTCCTACACCAGCAAAACCAGCTAAAACCAAGCTGGGGACCAGCCAAAACCAGCTCACCAGCCCATGCTGGTCTCAGCTGGATTTTTCAGCAGGGATGATGATAGTAACATTACTTTAGATCACCCATACACAAGATACCCATAGTTTTACTGTGTATCCATGATGTTTCCATCAACTTGGTCTTGTGGATCTGGCCACGGGTTCTCATCTACATCACAATGAATGTTTCATTCGCTAAACATCTTGGAAAGAATCTTCTGGCATGGTGAATCAAGGCCTGATCAAGGATTAAGGAAATGGGAGTATGGAGGTAAATACAGGGTGTGAAATTGTGGATGGGCCTCAAACCATGCTTGGACCATTCCAGCATGATGAAACTGAACATTATCCCAAACGATTACGCAGATCACACCATCAGCTCTAAAGACCTGATTTAGCTTATCAAAGAAGGCTATGAGGAGAGCTGCATTTTATGACCCAACACAAGGTCTGCAGCCAACCACTTGATCTTGAGATATAAAACATGGTGATATTGGCTCCACGTTTTCCAGGTGTTGATACGGTTGCCTGCTTGCCGTATATGTATTGTGTCCAAGCATTTGAAAAAAAAGTGTTAAGTGTTTTGAAAAATGTGCATTTTGATCATGGTTTTGACTTATGTGTCTAGTGTTTTGAAAAATTACATGAAGGTTCTGTTATTAGTGCAAAAATAATTGTAAAAAAACTGTAATACAACTATTTAACCTGTTAGCCCTCATTCCATTTTCCGAACCCCCCCCCCCCCCACAAAAACTGTCATAGCCAAACTAAAATAGATACAGTTTATGAAGTATTTGCACTAAAAGCACAAGTTTGGTCTCATTTGAAAGCAGACACTTGGAAGTTTATTAAGAGGTGAACATTAGTTACTGTCATAATGAAAAAAGTTGTTAAAGAGAGCTTAAATTATACTTTTTTATAAACTCCACCAAACATGTATGAAATATTGTTATGAAAATCTAAATGAAATTGGCCTTGGAGCAATCTAGAAATGCTCTGCAGTTAAAGCCACAGGTCTGACCATGTTCTGTTTTAAATCTGAAGATGATACCTCTAAAACTCTGTATTTTATGAAATGTTTTTTAGACCCATGTCATGTAAATTTATTTAGAGAAAACAGCAAAAATGCTAAGCTAATGTTTGTTTATTTATATCTCACAACATCCTTTCAGTTTATTGTCCTATTGCTCCGGGTTTTAAACAGACTCATTAAATAAGCATCCGAATGAGTCATTAACAACTTTTAATCCTGGATATGGCTGTCTAAATGTTTATTTTATTATTATTATGAATAATTACTCATACATTCTATTTAGTGTTTTATTTCCTCCTTTTGTCTCAATTCACTTTCTTTTTATTAAAGTCCTTTCTTACAAAAAGAAACTTACCTTAAAGAAGCTTTACCAGTCAAAATTATTCCTAGAAACATATATCTCATATCTCCAGACAGCAGATGTTTACAGAACAGCTAGTACGTTAGCTTAGCATACCATCAAAACACGACAAATAAAAGCATTTATAATAAAACTCACTTTATAACATCAAAAGTCGAGTGCTTAAACAATCATGCGTGATCTGATGTGGCTTTGGATCATAAAATAAGACCGAAAATAAACAATTTTATGCTATTTATGCTGTTAGCTTAGCATAGCATTATAATACATAGTACTGTTATGAAAATACCAGATATAGCGTTAAAAATACAGACAAACCATATATAATCTTAATCGTGTTTATTGTCTCCATGTTTCAAAACATCAAAACATCTTTATTTGCATGTTATTATAAAAACAGCGATCGCTCGTTGCAGGTCACTGTTCAAGTTCACGTCTGACTGACAGCTGCTGCTGAGTTCTGACGTCTTATTCTTTTTATAAAAGTTTCATATTGACACTTTCAGACTTTAGCGCCCTCCGGCTTCACGTATGAATGAAACAAACTGAGTGTGAATGACTGCAGACTCAAACTTCCTCATATCGCCATGTTTGGTATAAAAATGGGTGAAATATTACCCCCCCTGCAGAAATTTGAAGTAAACATATAAAATTGAAGTAATATTTCTCCAAATATGCATACTTTGAATTAAAAGCCCTGATGGATGTTGTTTTATCGAGTGCTTTCATGACGATCATGGAGGAGTATTTTTATCAATGAGTGCGGCTGAGGGTTATATTTCAAATTAAAGGTATGTACCGTTTTTCATTTTCATAACGCCTGACAAAAATGAAGAAATTACTGTTACTATAGAAATAATTTGCTGTAGTTTAGGGCAATTCAATTTGTTAATGAGGGATCTTGTAATCTTACAAACATCTGGGAAAGAGCGGCTCCGCATCTTTTAAAGCTCTTCTAAAGATCTGGGAAAGAGCGGCTCCGCATCTTTTAAAGCACTTCTTAAGATCTGGGAAAGAGCGGCTCCGCATCTTTTAAAGCTCTTCTAAAGATCTGGGAAAGAGCGGCTTGCCGTTCTAACATCTTGTAAAGATCTGGGAAACGGCGGCTCGCCATCGTTCTAAATCACATACATCTTGTAAAGATCTGCTGGGTGTCTTGCAAACAGCTGGGTCGGACGTCTCGGCGACGCCTTCCAGATGAGCAAACGCCCTAAATAATACGTCTTCCAGACGAAAAACAAGACATCGCGCAGACATCTCCGCGACGTACGTGTGCTATCTGGGTAGGATTCTCAGATTAAAATAAAGGTCAAAAACTAATTCTTAAATCAAAACACTTTTTAATGATGTATAGTTGTTTAATGTAAGTACATTTAAACTAACAGTAATTTAAATTATGTAAATAAATAGCTCTTCAGTACATCCACGCCCTCGCGCAGGTTATAACATTTATAATAAATTTCTCACAGTGTGAGATTGATTTATACTCCACTGCCACCATGCGGTCATGACTGAAACAACAGCACACAACACGCCTCTTGATCTCACAAATGAACGCGCTTCAAACATCACGCGCGCGTCAAAGACCACTGAGCATTTGATTATAACTGTTAATTAAAACAGAAAAGTAAATTATTGTGTTTTGCGAAGCGAAGTCATTGATTGTTAACATATTTTGTGAATGTAAGACGTGAGGAGTCAAATCGATGTTTGGTTTTGATTATTAATGCCTGAAGTCATTCTTACGTCATCATTAGTGGTCCTTCACTCGTCAGACGGCTCTGTTGTTGTTGTGGGAGCACAGCTGAGGTAAATCTTACATAATTCTTTAAAAATGTAATTAAACTGAACGTCTGATAAAAGTAAACATGTTTAAAGTGATGCTGCATATGAGGGTTCATCATATAATGTTCAAAGATGTTTCTGATAATAGTTAAAGAGGGTGTGTAGACGATTGCTTGTTTTGTGCTTCAAATACTAAAAACATTAATATCAATGAATCAAACAAACTTATAAACAAACACAGCTGATAAACGAAACATCTGTGTTGTTCAATGTTGTTAACAGAAACGAGTGTTTTGAATCAGTTCTGCTTAAATCTTCTCTAATATTTTCTCAGGAGATTTGTTTTACAAGACGAAGAGATAAAACACGAATATGACAAACTACTTTACAAGAAAAGACGGATTTGAAGAAGAAGAAGAGGAGAGAAAGAGGAAGAGATGGAAAGAGAGAGCAGTAGATGAAGAGGAGAAACTCAAACACAACACCTGACATCTCTGCTGACCAAACTCATTCATGTCATGAAGCAGAAATCACAACACAATCTGAAAGATAAACCTCACAAAATTATTATCATCTGTTTTTCATTTTTATTATTTTAAAATCGTGTTTTATTGTTGTGTAGCTTTATTGAATGAACACATAGAAGATAATGAGAAGATAAAGGAGGAGCTGAGAAGATAAAGAGAGGTGAGGAGAGAAGAAACTGACCATGATAACATCCAGAAGATGTCTGATATAACAAAGATATTACATTATAACAACACACAGACAGATTCATCACACAACTACACACAAATACACATGTTATTAAGATGAAGTTGTGTTATTTGTTTTCTGTAGTTTCCTCAATCCTTTAATTTTATGATGAATCTTTTATGTCAGACACAAATCACTGATGTTTGATTTATTTCACCTGCAGGAATTCAAGACAAAACTCCAAGAAGAGTGAACTCGAGCTCAATCTACAGATGAATCTGTTACTGCAGAAGATCCAAACTCAACACAAATCATTCAATAGCAGTAAGACTCAAAACCCTCAGCTTTAAATTGTTTAAAACATTGATGTTGAAATGCACCTTCACACAAAAACTGTGCTGTTTAGACGGCTGTTTAAATAAAACCGCATTTGTGTACAGTATGATGCTCTCTGATATTTTATTTATACTCTTGACCAACCAGACATAAAATATAAAGGACATTTGTTACTTCTCTATGAAAGCAAAAAAATGTGATATTCAATAAAAAACGAATAAAAATATCAATAAGACGTCAGGCACTGTAGCTTTAGTAGCAAAATTTGATCACTTATATGATTTTAAGCTGTAATATGATTTCATGACATGAGACAGTGGGTGTGATTATTGAGTCACACAGTCCCTCCCACTTTGTTTGGCTCCTCCCCCACATCATCATAATCTGTTGTGTAAAACAAAAGCACATTCATATTCTTTTATTAACTGTATGAAGATTTTAAACTGAACTATTTGGATAGATAATATATAGATTATAATACATATTTAAATGAGATCTAGAGGTTAATAATCTACCTAACAGGTTTGTCACATCTTCATTGTCATTCTTCACATCATCATACTCCTCCTGAACTCTCTCTGATGAAGTCACATGACAAACAACTCATATTGTGATTTGTAATACATCATGTTTCATGTCATAGACACATTTCTCTTTCTGACACTAACTGATAACAGCTGATAAAGTCACAATGACTGAATTAATGCTATAATAGACATACATAAGAAACTTAGATGTACTGCTTGATAAATGTGCACTTCTGTGTAACTCACCTATTACACCTTGAAAGTTCTGTCCATTGATGATGACATCATCATAACTCTCTGTTGTGTTCACATACATAAGAGATAAACAACAAATCCCATCAGAATGACAAAGAGTCAGTAAACATACATTATATCTGTACTGAGCGTCACTTTAAATATACTTTATGTTACAAAAACAGCCTAGAAATGAAGTAAAATCACCTTTTTGAAGATCAGAGTTTTGTCCTGTGGTGATGACATCATCATACTTCTCAAGTGTGTCTTCTACAAATATAACATGAGACACACGTCATCACACTCATAGAGATATAAAGTATATTTTCTCTTCATGTACAGATCTTATATTTCATCTTAATACAGAATAACAGAAGTGCACCTGTCTCACTGTCTGCTTTTAGTCCATCAGTGATGACATCATCATAGTATTCTGCTGGGACTTTTTTCACCATCTCTTCTACATCAACACAAAACATGTTTGAAAACAAAATACAAAATATCTGTTTGTACATTATGAGACCATGAAGTCTGATCAGTCAATAAAGTCACAAACCTTTCAGGTCACTGCCATTGGAGACATCATCATAATATTCAATATTGTAGTCTTTTGCTATAAAGAGACTCAGAAACTTTAGTATTGTGAATTATAATGTGTATATTTGCCAAGTTTGTACAGAAATGTCAAATAACGTTCTTAATTCAAAAGTCAAATAATTTGAGTCAAAACCTAAATATTAATGTTCAGTCATCTAACCTGAAAGAAGCTCATCAGCATCTTCATATCCAGAATGCTGTTCTTCAGAGATGAGACTCCCTGTTAAAGTGAAGCAGAAGAGTCAGAAACATGTTGATTATTACAAACAACCTCAACCTACATTTACATCACAGAGCACAAGAATATCACATCAACCTATTTTATCTAGATTTATATTAAAACATTATTTAGACATTAAAAATATAAGTTAACTTCATTCTGCAAACACACACCTGTATCCTGACATGAACTCATCTCTCACCGGATTCAAGACAAACAGACAGGAAGAAGCGCACACACACCTGCATATAAACTTACAAGCATATGAACCCCCCTCCCCATTAACCTCCAAAAATAATCACACACACACACACACCTGCAGCTCTGTGGAGGAATTGTGTGGTTTGAAGCCGGAGGTTTAACAGGACTAATAATAGACGAACATCAGCTCAACTCACAAACATCAGACTGACTTTAATATTTCTACATCTGATTTGATTGAATAAGACAGAAGTCTCACCTCTCTGAGTGAAGTGTTTGTGTGTGTTTGTGTGTCTGTGATCAATCTCTTCATAAACTGCTTCAGTCTGAGTCCTGTGTCTCCTGTTAGAGAGAGCTGTGAGTGTAGACACACAAACACAACACATGACTGATGATACACTGAACAAGACTGTAGTAAGATTGATGTTGATGTAGTTCAATATGTCAGATGTGTACTTGTATGTGATGTGTGGATCTCTGTACCTCTCCTCATCTCTCTGTTGTGTTGAATCAGTATCAGCAGCGGCACTAAGAGCAGTAAGAGCAAAACTCCCAGTACAATCACAACCACTGGAGGATTGAAGAGAGGAGGAGTTTGTGGAGGAGTCACTGATCTCCTGTTTGTCTGAGAAACTGAAGGAGAAGCTGATGATGTTGTTGTTGCAGGAGTTGTAGATACTGATGAGTCTGTAAAATAAGAAAAAACACACATATTGAAGTAATTGCTAAAATTGAAATACATTTATCTCAGTGTTTTCCTCTCACTTGTACAGATGAGTGTAACTTGTTCTTTGTGTGAGCAGTCAGTGTGATTTTTCAGGACATGAGGACAGTCCCACAGGTGAATCTCAGTCCCTCTGCACTCGACTCTGTTCATCCACACAACACCTTCACCAGCACCAAACGCTTCATTCCCATCAACACTCAATGCTGCTCCACAACCCAGCTGCCTGCAGACCACCTGAGCATCTCTGATGTCCCACAGATCATCACAGACTGAACCCCACACAGAGTTATAATAAACCTCCAGTCTCCCCGAACACAAACCCTTCCCTCCACTCAGTCTGAGAGGAAGATGATCTACATCACACACATCAAACCACATTTACATCAACACACTGAAATGTGGATAAATATATAGAACAAATATTTATCATTTATAATTTTTTTCATCATATAAACATACTTGAACATTGTCTCTGGTGAGGGGATGGTGAAGTATAACATGTCAGATGACTCCGGGGTGATTCTTGAATTTCATTTTCTAAGAAAATTCATGAAATTTAATTTAACACTGAACATAACAACATTTTTATAAATTCTTCATTGGTTCTATTATAATGATTATAACAGTGTAAGATGCATTACTGTGTTACATTTATTTTTTTATTAATTTGAAAACAAACCTTTGTTCGTGACGTCATTATCAACATTATATTCATAATCACCACTGTTAACTTCTGCAATTCAGAGATAACATTACAATGTTATGATGTAACATTTTTATCTTTAACCTAATCAATGTACAGTGGCAAGAAAAAATGTGTAATCCCCTTGGAATGAACTTGGTTTCTTTAGTAATTTTCCATTAAATGTGATCAGGGCTGCGTTCCCCGAAACCTTCTTAACTCTACGTCATTCTTAAGTTGTACCTTAAGCTGTACCTTATCGTTACGTGTTTTCCGAAACATTCTTTTTTTACTTATCCCTTCTGTTAGTCATACGTTCGGAAGGTTGGTCTGAAGCACTCTTAGCTATACCTTATCCCACTTGACTCCACTAGGGGCCATCACTGTGATTAAAGCTTACATTGCAGTCTATATAACTAAATATTGGTAAAAAAAAAGTTGCAATACACTCCGTGTTCAATTAGGCAAATATTTTTATATATAAAGAATAAAACATTACACTGATGGTTATTAGAATTTTAATCATGTTTCCGAAATGAACATCAGCTTCAAACTATTAAATGTTACATGCTTAAGTAACTATTTAAAAATATATTTTGGGTGGAGAAGTTGGTGAAACTGTGGCAGTTATACAGCGAATCTCACTATTTCATTTGTGCATTTCCGTTAAATTTTTAAAAACCTGCATAAATAAAGCAGGTAAAATCGCATGTACGGGAGCACATTCATCACAAAGTCATAATTGTTGATTTTCCTAATTGTTATTATTAATGTTAATTCGAAGTTTTTTAATGATTTATAACTTTGAGGCAACTGCATGCCATATTCTTAATAAATATTCAAAATAAACTGCTACACTTAATTACTGCTTGTATCTCCCAGGGTCAACATATTTTCCACATTGAAACTAATCAAAGCCAAAATCTAAAGCAATCATAATATATATTTATTTATTTGTTATATAATATATATTTTTATATTTGAGGTAGACAGACAGGCTCCAGAAATGCGTCCATTAAAGATACAATTTGTAAAATGCGCCGAAAGATGGCGCCAGATCAAACAAAAACAATGATGTTGTTTACTGACGCTCTGGAGCAGCGTGGAATTATGGGATTTGTAGTCTTTAACTTTAGCCATATCAGACGAGAACGAGAAATCACGTTGATGGATAAGGTAATCAAGTCTTATAAATGTTGCGTTTGATGACATCGTTTATTTCATTATGTAAGTTTATATGTGATGTTCAAAACGAAATTGTTAGTCATATTGATATTACAGTATTAGTCCAAATTCGATGGTAAACACAGCTCAGAATTAAGTTTTCAACTTACAATCTACAATGATTTTTCACATAATGTATTGACAGTACAAATCTTATTGTGAAGTGTCTTAAAATTACCATTTATATTGCTGTACAATACCTTTTGATGTCCATATCGTCCGCGGGAAGACGCGCTGATTACACTAATGTTGTGATCAATATAATAGCATACGTTTTTTGAAGGGTTACGAATCAAAACAACTCACCCATCGCGTAAAACACAAGCAGGATCAGAATCTCGGTCTAGTTAAATGTTGTCGTGAAGCTCTCTCTATCCAGATAATGCAACACCAAATTGATCCTCTCTCGTTTTGTTCAAAACTCTTCTTGGGTCGTTTGGTTGGCCCGTACGCTTACAGGAGCTGACACATCCAGCGGCAGACGGTACAGAGATATCCATAAGTCCATAAGCAAGCGCATAGTTCCGCATTTGTCCATGACACTGGCTGCGTCCGAAACCTCAAGACTGTGAGGACTGTGAGGACTTGTGGCCTCGCTGCCTCATGAGGACATGACTTCTGAAGGCCGCTCAGAGAAAGGCTTTCCGACGCACTTCAAAGGCAGCGTGTTTGAAATATAAACAGAGAGCGCCTTTGTGATAACTAATCACATATTTGAAAACTACAATACTAATTTCTCGCTAGAAATGAAATTAAAATGCTTAAAAAGTGAAAATATACGTTTATTTTCACTAAATTTGTGCTCCAGCCGCTTCCTTGGCTGCCATTTTATTTTTTCGAGCTCGACCAGTGTTCTCATGTGGGTCACGTCAGTAAAGGCGGTGACAAAGGGTCACATGGATATTAACGTCATTGACAGGAGACTGCACTGCCCCGTGTCAATGTTTTTAATGGAAATTTTCTCACAATTTACAAGTAGTTGAAAACATTACAGATATTGATAGTAATCAGCTGGACAAAATATATAACACTGGCCTAGTGGTTTTTGGAGATTTTACTGCAAATATCTTACAAATTGCACCTTTAAGCTTTATCCGCATTGTAACCGCGCTGCTTGCGCATCCAGTGTCCAAGCACAATAAACTTGTGAACTAATGAACAACAACAGTTTGTTTTTATATACAAGCAAGGTGACTTGCACGACCCACTTTATTCCCCTGTGCAACACACTTATTGGGAACCCCTAATATAAATTATCATTTAAAGTGAAGGCATAGCGGGTGCAATGGAGCAGTTTATGCATGATATGTTTGGAAATGAAGTTGCGGGTTTTGCACGGGTTTGATATCAAATAAAATATACAAGGTTGAATTTAGTTGTTTGCAATTTGAAATATTTTTTACAAGATATTCCTAATAAATTTAACTTTAACTATTTCTGAAATGTTTCTTTAATAAAGAACTGCGCTATCTCATAAATTGTCGAGCGATCGATATCAACCTATTCAGCACCATCGCCATGGACAGCACCTGGTAACGTCGTACGTAGGAAAGTATAACTTAAGAAACCTGCTAAGGTACAGTTCGGGAAACACGCCTAGAAAAGGTATACCACAGCCCCGCCTCTCCCCCTGCCTGCAGAAGAGTGTCTGATACCAGGCACTGTTGCGCTTTTCAACCACATGGGGGAGCTGTAAGTCATTTTTACATGGAAACTACATAGTGTTGCTTTAAGGTTTAACTTAAGAGTCTTCGTAGCGCACTAAGAGACAACGTTATCGGGAAACGCAGCCCTGATCTTGTGCTCTTAAGGGTAGAGCACTGCATTAGCAGCACAAAAGGTCATGGGAACTTGACAATTTTCAGGCACACCGCAATATTTATTTGGGAGAACAGCAGCTTCCTCCAGTGTGGTGGTAGTCTTTAGATGTTACTCATTGCTGCTTCTTTACCTCACTAAAGGGTTCTGTGTTGTGCCTTAAGGCCGGGGTATAACTTTTTTCCGCATCCGGCTCGCACGCGTCCGCGCAGCTTTCCAAGTATACTCCCCGCGGCCACATGCAGATGGCCGCATTCGACACTATATGCAATACAAATGACTTCTTATTCAAATTATTACTCTACCAGACCGTCAGTGCAGCACTGATGTGGTGACATTTACAGTACATTAAAACATTATGATAGGTGAAGAAAAGTAACTGATCCACCATTGCAAACACAGTTTAGAACAAACAAGAAGACAACAAAGAACAGGAATCAAACAATATGGTAACAAACATGCTCCACAGCTTTCTGTTCTTGGAAGAAATAAAAATTAAAGAAGAAAAACGATAGTGTGTGTGCAAATGCTGTCTATTTCCTTTGTATAATTGTTTGTAGTGGAGTGTCCAGTCTAAATACGTTGTACGCGCACTGTCCGCGCGGTCTCAAATTTTGAGCTGCAAGCGGACGGTCGGCGCGTCCAGACGTCATGCGGATTGCACGCATACGCGGACGTCCCTAGTATACTTTCAGCTTTAGATGTCATTTTAGCTGGACACCCACTTCTAGGAAGAGTAGTCACAGTATACTGTCTCCGTTAGTAGATAATAAAAGTGTTGACAGATCAATGTTTTCATTTTGCCTTGTATCCCTTTCCAGACTTAAGGAGATCAACTACTCTTAAGCAGATTTCTTTTGAAAGGTTTTTTTTGCGAGGCATGGTTCACAAAAGTTGATGGGTCTTACAAACAGCAGTCTTAAAATCTTGCAGTGTCTTTTATGAATTGCTGCGTTCATGCCGTATCTTAATTAATAGTTCGCCTGTGCATTCAGATCTTAATGATTAATGGTAAACAAACTTGGCTTGCTGTCCTCGAATGGTGCTCTGACCCTTCACAGAGAACAAACCTGAGGCCGGGGCTCGAGCCCCAAAGTCAACCACCTGCAACAGAACTGCACAGAGGAAGAAAGAGAGAGTGAAGGAGGAGTTGGGGAGGAGGAGGGATGCCGGAAAAACTGCAGCTGGACCTGAAGGACAGAAGGCTGCCTTATATATGCCCATAATGATAATTGACAGACCTGAATATTTAGGCTCTCTACGTTTAGAACTACAATTATGTTAACACGTGATGCTCAAATTCAAAGGGGTTTACATATTTTTCTTGCAAATGTTTCTATTCTCAATCATTGTTAAATTGAATATTACACATTATTGTTTTTGGATAAACTCTCCTTTTAAAAATACAAAACTCAATTTAAATAATCTAAATGTTGAAAGGACTTTTTCACAAAATATAAATACTGCAATATTGCATGAATACATACAAATAGTGCAATACCTTCTTCATTGGTAGAGGACTGAATTGTTTTATCCCAGCAGAGAATTTTTGCCACTTCATCATTATAACAGTGATTCTGTCCCCAAGGTAAAGATGGACACTGCCATAAAGTGGAGTCATGTGGTCGACATTTAAAGAAATCCAACCAATTATGAGACCTCAGTGCATCTGAATAATTGGGTTCACTGGCAGATCTTCCACAGTTCAGCTCTTGACAGATCAGACTCGCTGTGTCTCTGTCCATCTGATTGTAGCAAACATTACCCCAAGATCCATTGTAGAAAACCTCCAAATTCCCTTTACAGCCTTCAGTTAACCTGAACTCTTTAAACTCTAGATTGAAAAGACAATGCTCAAAAACACATTTAAATATATTTAACCAGATTTACTTCATAACTGCAGGTTTGTGTTTACCTGAGCACACAACTCCTACATCCTCCTTGTGGTTACAGTCATGATCTCCCCAGACCCGTGAAGAGCAGCTCCACAGTGACGTCTCATTCCCCTCACAGTTCACATCATCCAGCCATATGGGTCCAGAACCAGGACCAAACCAGGCTGGTACTGGCTGATTACTGAGAGCCACTCCACACTGCAGCTGTCTGCACACCACATGAGCATCTTTAATATCCCAGAAGTCATCACACACTGTACCCCATGAGCCTTTGTGAAAAACCTCCAGCCTTCCTGCACAATCTCCACCAGAACCCACCAACTTGATAGACTTCTGATCTGAGAGTTCTGTTATACAGAAAGAAAACAATGTTGTCTATGAAAAGTATTGACTACAATGATGAATATGGTCAATTATCCTCACTTTGGCAGGTGATTGTCAGCTGTTGTGTTGCGCTGCAGTTGAGAGTTTGTGGAGAGCTGCAGTTCCTCAGATGATCTTCAGTCCCAGAGCACTGGAAGCCCATCACACACTCATAACTGTGTTCATCACTGGATGAAGAGGAGTTAGTGAAGTTCAGCACAGAGCCACAGCCCAGCTGTCTGCAGACCACAGAGGATTCAGTGAGACTCCAGGAGTCCAGCAGAACTCTCCTCCAAACCTGATGAATGTAAACTTCCACCTCACCCTCACACTCTCTCTCTCCAGACAACCTCACTCGACCATCATGAAGAGACAGAGAGGAATCTGGAGAAAGGTTTTGACATTTTCAGATTGATTACGATCACACTACAGTAACTTCATGTTAATGACAGAGTGAAGTTTACTCACTAGAACAAATGACTCCAACATCTTGTTTATGAGAGGATTCAGCTCGACTCCATGAAGAGATTGAACATTTTGAGAGTTTTGTTTCATTCCCCTGACAATCAAACACATCAGCCCAGATTTCACCAGATCCCTCTCCAAACCAGTCCACTCCCACAACAGACACAGCAATCCCACAATTCAGCTCTCTACAGAGAACATTGGCAGCTCTCATATTCATGCACTCATCACACACTGAGCCCCATTTACTGAAATACTGACGCTCAACTCGACCAGAGCAGATATCAGAGCCGTTTACCAGTCTGAGCTCTGAGTAACCTGGAAAAAACATAATAAAAAGGAACTGAATTAAACAGTTCTTAGGCAAGATAATAGAGATTAATGAGATAATAATTTGTTAAAACTATTAATAATTAAAATATTTTCCCAGTCTCAGAGATTTCAGAACATAGATAAACATTGATATCTTACCAGTACAGATCAGTCCCACGTCATTGTCATGGGTACAGTTTTTTTCATGGAATGCTGATGATGGACAAAATCGAATGTGTGATTCATCTCCTTTACATTGAATCTCTTGTGTCCACACCTGCTCCTCTCCTTTACCAAAAGTATCTGCACCCAGCAGCTGTACAGGAACCCCACAGTTCAGATCTCTACACACAACCTCTGCATCCTGATCATCAAACACAGCATCACACACTGTGCCCCATCTTCCTCCAAAATATATCTCAACTCTCCCAGAGCACAGGTGAGATCCTGCAACAAGTCTTGATCCTCCATAGTTTATGGTATGTAAATAAAGAGAATTTAGAGCTCAGAATAATACCTTAATTGGGATCGGTAATTGAATAAAAAAGAATACACTAAACCCCAGAGAACCTCGACTCTCAGAACACAAATAAAACCAATTAAGTCCATAAACTTGACCTTTTAAAGAAACTTAACTGTGTTCATTCAAAACCTGACATTTGATAATCATTTAAATACAAATTAATTTGATAGATTTTAATAAACTATAGTTTATACTCTTGATAATAATGATGACCAACATTTAAACTTAATCATACTTTTGTATATCACATGATAGTATGATTAAAAATCAAATATTTTGGATTTAAACAAAATAATATGAGATGCCTACTTGAGCAGATGACTCCAGCATCTTCAGGATGACCACAGTCACTCTCACCCCATCCTTTTGATCTACAGTTCTTCAGTGTGGACTCTGATCCACTACAGCCCACATCATACATCCAGATCTGTCCTGATCCTTGTCCAAAGTGAGCTCTTTGCAGAGCTTGTGCAGCCTCTCCACAGCCCACCTCTTTACACACCACTGCAGCATCTTTCAGATCCCAGTAATCATCACACACAGTTCCCCACTGACCATCATGAAGAACCTCAACTCTACCAGCACAACGACTGCCACCATTCACCAACCTCACATTCACATCTGAAACAGAGACACAAATGTTTAACATTTTTTAGTTTAATTTTAACTTATAATATTTGTTTTGACCCTAAGTGTGTACTTACCAGCAGTTATGTTGATTACTAAAGAGGAGAGTAAAATGAGTGTGAGACAGATCTCCATAATCCTCTACTGTACACACAGACTGATAGAGAATAATGAGAAGTCAATGTAAAGAGAGAGAGAAAGAGAGCGAGAGAGAGAGAGAGAGAGAGAGACCAATCACGCTCTCTGTTACCTTATTAGAAATAAGAAAGGAAATCATCAAACAACTTGAGTGACAAATCAGAAGAGATATTTTTGATTTTCTCCATATATATCAGCAGAACGTCAGCGCTGATGAACGACGCTCCTCCCTCCATGTTCAGAGGAGACAAACACCTGCAAGAGTGAAGATAAATTTACATCAAATAAATGAAACACTTCAGTATCTATTCAGCATCAAATCCTGTTGTGTGCAGATGTACAGGAAACTATATGATCACTTCAAACACACTCGTACACTTTAATATAAACTCACACATACACCCACAAATATATCCATTTCATAAATGTGAAATTAAATATATTGAACATTTACAATTAAAGTATTAAATGGACATTTCTATTCTGTTCAATCGATCAAAAATAAGACAGAACATAAATTATTAGTTATTGATATTAACAATGTATATAACAAAATTATATAACTTAAAAATAAAATGTGTTGCAGAACTAACAAAATATTTCTACATTACATTAATCAGTAAATTAATAAATATATTCACATAATATATCTATCAATATATTTGCAGCAGCAGTTTTTTGTCTATTTAATATTGTGATACTTTATTTATCCACTAGATGGCAGCAACAGACTGTCAATCAAAGCATCAGTAAATGTGACTGTAAAGAATCTTCACTGTGGCTCACATTTTGACGTTTTATGTTCCCACTGATTTCCCTGCACTTTTATTTAGTGTAATGAAGATGTTTACTGTTAACCTTTATTAATAAACATCTATGAATAAGCAATTAATTTTGAAACTTTAAAAAACATGAGCCCTTTACAAGTGATAATCTGCTCCTAGCTGTGCAATTTTTAACAGTTCCCTACAAAGGGAGAGTGCAATACAACTTTGTTATTATAAAATGTCTTACCTGTTTGACAATATTCAGTCTGAGAGATCAATGATTGCCTCCATCTCATCGGTCATCTTTCAATTCATAATCATATCAGGCCCATAAATCTTGTTTGATGTCTCTCCTATGCACAGTATAAAAATAAAACAATTTTGTATAAAAATGTGATTTTATATTACAACAAATATATAACAACAATGCTCCTAATGTACAAAGGTCCACACTGTCAGCATTCTCGGTAATGCATGAAAATTATTTGTGCTGTCAGCTTGTATAATTTATTTGTTGCATTGCAGAAACAAATGTTGTTTTTAATCTATAGCAGAAGATGCAATGAATAACTAATATGATTGTTAAAATAATATAAGCAGCATTAATCACAGTGTGAGATTGATTGATTTATTTTCTACTGCCACCATGCGGTCATGACTGAAACAACAGCACACAACACTCCTCTGCGCTCCAAATACCTACATATGGCGCCATCTGCTGGTGAAAACGTTGTAAAACAACAAGATCTCAGTCCAAAGTAGTTTTTATAAAATAATTCAAAGGTTTTTCTGAAAATATGTTTAAAAAATATAAATGATTTAACTTAATTAAGCCATATGTAAAAGCGTATTGTGTTTTTAGTTTTATTTAGGCCAAACAGATCTTTAACACTTTAATCCCTTTTTGATTATGCACATGTTTGTCATTAAATCTGTTAATAAACAAAAGTAGCTAAATGGTAGTGTTATCAGTCAGAAGGATAAATGTTTTATGAACTTGCATAATAAAACTGACCCGTTTGTGATCAACTCCCCCTAGTGGTGAACCATCTGATTTTCAAAACAGTTATGACGTAATGAAGCCTCGCTTGCTAAAATCACGTCGCTTGGCCAATTTAAAGCTCCGAATCACTGATTCAAAACAAAAGATTAATAAATGTTTCGAGACTTTATGAAGAAGGGTTTTGTAATCGCCTATCACTAAACACACACGTGCTTTGGTAATAAATTGAACAAGTGTAACTTATTCCTAACGACATTAGACTGTTGATGCATAACGAGCAGAAGGACATTTCATTTATATATGTTAAAAAATTATTTCTATTTAAAATATATTGTTTTAACGTGAAGGCATGTGCGCCTGTGGATGTAAAGTGCAGTGCAGTGTCTATCCAGAAGATGGCAGTACAACACTTACAAACCGTCGCATTCTTGGCTTACCACATGAGGGAGCTCTTTAGGATAACAGCATAAACATCATATACATTATGTCTATGGATAACAGCACAAATCTTTTCATTTCCTTTACTTAAATATATTTAAACACAGAGAAATTTAAATTAACTTCATAACAGGAGAGTTAATGCTCAGCTGGTTTGTGCAGTAGTCCAAAACCATACGTTACTCACATTACTCAATATCAATAACAAATCAAATATATGTTAAATTATATTTTTGAATTTGAAAATATATTTAGATTTAACATTCACATATTAACATATATTTCAAAATGTGTTTTGATAAAATATAAAATTATAAGTATATTTTTGCAGTTGAAAAATATTTAATTTTCAAACTTTTTTTATTTTTGTTAAAACAAAGTTTTCTACCATTGCGACATGAATATAAATGCTTTAAAATATATTTATTTTTTAATTATATTTGAAAATATACAAAAAATGGCAAAAAAAAAAATATCGGTGAAAAATACATGTTCGTAAACATATTTAAAAATATATTTTTATATTTTATATATGTTATACATTTAATTTTCTATATGTTATAAACATTGATTTCTATTTAAAATATTTAAAATATATTGTTTTTAACGTGAAGGCATGTGCGCCTGTGGATGTAAAGTGCAATACAGTGTCTATCCAGAAGATGGCAGTACAACACTTACAAACCGGTCGCATTCTTGGCTTACCACATGAGGGAGCTCTTTAGGATAACAGTCAGGGATAACAGCCCAAATCTTTCCTTGCAGGTACAATATAGCTACATTTCTAATTAATTTCCCTTTACTTAAATATATTTAAACACAGAGACATTTAAATTAACTGCATAACAGCGAGAGTGAATGCTCAGCTGGTTTGTGTAGTAGTCCAAAAGCACACGGTCCTCACATTACTCCCATATGGCAAAATAAAAGCTGAAAAAATATCTTTCAAATATATGTTACATTTCATTTTTGAATTTGAAAATATATTTAGTTTTAACATTCACATATTAAAATATATTTCAAAATGTATTTTTAATTTTACGACTCATGCTGCAAAAATGTATAAAGTATAAGTATAAAATGAATTGGAAAAAAAATAAAATTATAAGTATATTTTTGCAGTTGAAAAATATTTAATTTTCAACTAAGTTTTTCTTTCATTGCGACATGAATATAAAAGCTTTGAAATATATTTATTTTTTAATTATATTTGAAAATATACAAAAAATGGCCAAAACCTATATTGGTGAAAAATACATTTTGTAAGCATATTTCAAAATATATTTATATATGTTATATAGGTTATACATTTACTTTATATATGTTAAAAAAACATTGATTTCTATTTTAAATATATTGTTTTAACACGAAGGCATGTGCGCCTGTGGATGTAAAGTGCAATGCAGTGTCTATTCAGAAGACGGCAGTACAACACTTACAAACCGGTCACATCCTTAGCCCAAATCTTTCCTTGCAGGTACAATATAGCTACATTTGTAATTAATACCTCTTTACTTAAATATATTTAAACACAGAGACATTTAAATTAACTGCATAACAGCGAAAGTGAATGCTCAGCTGGTTTGTACCGTTTGCACACGGTACTCACATTACTCCCATTCGGCAAAAAAGCTCAGAAATATGTTTTAAATATGTGTTAAATTATATTTTTCAATTTGAAAAATCTATTTAGTTTTAAAATTCACATATTAACATATATTACAAAATTTATTTTTTATTTTATGACTCATACTGCAAAAAATGTATAAAGTATAATTATAAAATGTATTGATAAAATATAAAATTATAAGTATATTTTTGCAGTTGAAAAATATTTAATTTTCAAACCTGCTATGTTTTTTATTTTTGTAAAAAACGAAGTTTTCCTTCCATTGCGACATGAATATAAATTCTTTAAAATATATATTTTTTTTAATTATATTTGTAAATATACAAAAAATGGCCAAAAATATATATTGGTGAAAAATACACTTTTTAAACATATTTTATAATATATTTCAGTACATATTTTTGGCCAATTTTTGTATACTTTGAAATATATTTAAAATTATCTTTAAAAATATATTTTTTGTCGTATGGGCTATGCTAGAAATGTAAAGTCTGACATTAATGACACAAAAGAATGCATTTAAAATAGGGGGACATTTTTATTTGTACTGTAGTAAAGATTCAAGGCCTAAGTAGGCAGCATCTGTCTCCTTGGAAACCGTCATGTGCTGATCATAGCTCCTCCCCCTTTAGTGACGCACGCTGACTGAATTGAACACACACTGAATTCAATGAATAGTGCAGTATACAAACTTTACTTTAACAACAACACTGGAGGAGCAAAATACTTTTCATTGCTGCTGACAGGTCAGGTAAGAGTTTAAAAAATAGTTTTCAGTATTTCACTTACTAAAAACGACACTTTTATTTAAGAGACTTTAGATGCTTAAATAGTTTGAATTTCTTAATTTACACTTTCACTGTAATACAAATTAATATAAATTGCACTTAAATTACTTAAAAATGAGCATTCACTATTCTCCTGTTTAATAATGTCACCCTGCATGCAAAAATATTAATGCAAAGTTTTATTGATGCAACGTCATGTCAACCATGTATAAGTTCAATTGAACAAAATATTGTGTAGTTGCTTAAAACCCTCTCACCGAACCCTCAACAAGTTTAACTTCTGATCAAACAGGAAATTTCACCACAGAAACCTCTTCCTCTCCCCCCATGACATTGAGTGGTGTGGTGGGACATCACAGCCGGTCTGGTTAATGATGATGTCAACAGTGATGACTAAGGTTTGGAAGATGTACAGGTACGTTGACTTTGTCTTTCCGATAACTTTTGAGTTACTATTTCACTACATTATAGAGGTCAGTTGGTGTAGTACATTTAGAGAAGTCTAATAAAGAGGAACTGAATATGAGTAACTTCAACATGACATGAAAATGTTTTATGAAACTTCCTTTCCATCATCAATATTTTATTCCTAATATATTTCAATTCTATTTAGTGTAGATGATTTGAATGCTGCATTTTTTGCTGCTAGTGATTATTAACATTGCACTTTTTCTGTTTCTTTCAGCAGGTGTCCAATGCAGGAAACCCCAATAAGGAATTATGTCTCTTGAATGATTCTGTGGAATTGCTGTCGGATTAAGTTTTGTATCCCGACTCATTCAGAAGTCACTGTAAGCTGTATGAGGTGAACCGTCAGAATCATGTCAGACTTTGGACATGTTGGAGCTACACGGATCATCAGTAGTAACTCAGATGAGGATGAACCACAGCCGAATAAAAGTGAGGAGAATTATTCGGATCACGGACACAAAGCTATGATGGACAAGATAGAGGAGTTTTTTAAGATCTGTGACAGCGAGGGAAAAGGCTTCATCACACGCACTGATATGAGGGTAAAGGAAGCTCGATTCAGAAATAAGTCTTATAAAATATAAATCTATAAATCTATAAAGTCTTTACTAGCATAAATTGTGTACTCTGTGTTCGGGGCCCATTTTCGAGCTCAGAGCCCTCTCCATGGACAGCACGCCAACTACGTTTACAAATTTAATCTATCCAACTTATTTGTAAGTGTAAACTCGTGAATATGCGTTTCGAAAGGAAGGGGTGAGCTGTGGACTGAGGCCCTGTCCCATATGGCGTACTTCATGTCGACTTTTGGTCTCGTTGCCTTAAATTGTGCGTGCTCGTTTAGTCTACGAGTCTGTAGGGTGTCCCATCTGTCATTTTTACGCTTTGAAGGGTGCTCATCAGCACCCCCTTTGCCCCTTGATTGCCCCTGCAGCAGGCTTTGCGCACTTTACCAACCCAGAAGTCCTTGCGAAAGACCAATCAGACGACGGAAGGGAGGAGTTCACACTGACGGACAACTTCTCTTCCTATTTCCGGCTTTACGCACGAGCCTGTCCCAAAATATGACTCCGGTGCAACCACGTGGACTCGCATCAAGGGTCCCTAAAGTCTGCACTACATGATGTCATCAAAGTGTGGACTCTGAGGAGGACCACAAGTCTGGAGTGTGCCATTTGGGACAGGGTCTGAGTCGTAGGTTGCAATTCACAATCTCACCGATAGATGGCGCTAAAAATCATTGGACCGTTAAGTTAAAATTGCATTGTATTTTGGCGGCTTAATCGTAAGCAACTTAAAAAATTGGAATAAATATGGCTAAATGGTTTTGAAAAAGAATGTTTTGGTAAGTTTAGTCAGTACAAGTACGATTTTGGCGGTATTATTTGTTTCCCCTTCAAAAATTGCTCTTCTGGATTTTTATGTTTAGCGTTCCCTCAACTGTTAGATGAAATTTATGCCCATTTCTGTCCTTATTAACTGCATTTCAAGTATACTTGTGATTAATTACATTTCGATTTCACCCAGCGAAACATCTTATCATCTATATAGTATTAACATATCCATATTGTTTCTATTTTAGAGGTTACACACAGAATTGCCGCTAACTGCTGATGAGCTCGAGAACGTCTTTGACTCGCTAGATCTTGACAAAAACGGCTCTCTCAGCGTAGGAGAGTTTTCCTCTGGATTCAGTAAGTTTAAAATGTCATCTAATATCGTATAGACCTTAATAGTAAAAAAAAGTATTTTTTCAGTAGTTATCACATGACATTAATAAAGGTTAGATAATATATTAAATGATTAGTGGTACATTTTTATATTTCTAAGGTGTATCTGTATCCGTTCTCCAGGTAGATTTCTTCATAGACGGAGCATCTCTATAACAGAGGATTTATTTCTCACACCGTCTCAAAATGTCCCAGAAGACCTTCATGAGAGCCAATGGGACGAGTGTTTTTCAGAAAATGAAGATGATGAAGAGAGGCATTTCAGCATGTTGATAGAGAGCTTGGGTGCCAGCAATGTCTTTGAGGAGTCTGTATCAATGTTTTGCTGTTGATCTGAAAATTAATGTTATAAACCGTAATAGTTCAGTCGTTTTTATATTTATATTTAAGCCCGAATGAGGTGCGCAGTCTATGGACTCAGCTCAGGAAAGATGAACCTCACCTCTTGTCTAACTTTGAAGAGTTTCTGGCCCGTGTCACACATCAAATCAAAGATGCACAACAAGATAGGAAACAGATGGAGAGCGCCCTCAAGAGGTGACGTGTTGGTACTACATCATACGTTTATATGAATTTGGAGCATTTGTTGTATGTACTGTAGCAGCATGTTATGTTACCCTTGTTTAATCCACTATTCTTTTCTACTTTCCCACACTTATATTTGTGAATATTTCCAAAGTCATTGATTCTTTTAAGTGGACTTCCGTCACCAGAGCGGTTACGTTGAGCGTTGCATTGTCCTCTAATCATAGTAATAGCAGTGCTGAATTTTGTTATATCTAATATGTTTGTAATCCCTGCTTCCACAGATTATATGGCTTATTGTAATTCTCTACAGAATGCTACTCTTTACTTAGCTTAGCTTAGGAGTTAACTTAAAGTTTATGAATACTTTTAGGTATTGAAGGATACATCGGAGACATACAATTATTTTATTTGCAACACTGGACATTAAATAGTATTTTTTCTCTTACTTAATGTTCTCAAAAGTAATATATAATATACCTTTAAAACATGACCCTTATGACCAGTGTTGGGGGTAACGCATTACAAGTAACGCGCATTACGTAATAATATTACATTTCTGAAGTAACGATTAAAGTAACGCATTACTTTATAAATGTACACATTAATATTTGAGTTACTTTTTTAAAAAAGTAATGCGAGTTACTTTTCAGTTCATTAATTTAATTTAAAAATAAAATAATGTACTGAATTAAACTGAACATTTTAACGTAAAATTACGCACTCTGTGCAATTGAGCGGAAACAGTTTGAGTCAGAAACGGAGATGGCAGGCCAGAGCTTGACATTTTTGCGATCATAAAAACACCTGCAAGGCCTAAAAAGAGATCAAGCCTCAGCCAAGTAAGAAAAAGTAACACAAAAGTAACTTAAAAGTAAGGGAAGCATTACTTTCTATGAAAAGTAACACAATTAGTTACTTTTTTCATATTGTAATGCATTACTTTTAAAGGTGCAGTGTGTAATTTTTAGAAGGATCTCTAGACAGAAATGCAAAATAATATACAAAACTTTATTATCAGGGGTGTATAAAGTTTTTATTACCTTAGAATGAGACACTTTTATCTACATACCGAGGGTCCCCTTACATGGAAGTCACCATTTTGTGCCGCCATTTTTTCTACAGAAGCCCTTAATGGACAAACTTTTTTTACGAAGCTATCTCCGAAGATGACATGTTTGTCTGGTGGTGCTACAGTAGCTTCTCTATGCGTTTTTAATGCGATGGGTGAGCAGTTAACTGAGCCATTGGTTGCAATTCGCACCCTCACCACTAGATGCCACTAAAATTTACACACTGCACCTTTAAAACGAACTTTCCCCAACACTTCTGGTTTTGTGGTGCAGGGTCACATACTGTATGTGGTATGATATTACATGAAGGCTTTTTTGGGGATAGTTTTATAGTTTCTGTGTATGTTTATGGTCACATCTATGATGTAAAGTGCACATTTTTTAATTTTTTTTATACTAATGTCCTGTTGTTGTTGTGCAGAAACGCAGCCACACATGACAGTGAAATCCGTAAATTGTATGAGGAAATGGAACAAGAGATCACTAAAGAAAAAGATCGAGCAATACTGAAGGTAAATAACACTTTTAAACAATTTGCCACTTTGTTCTCCAAGTTCCTTTTTTTAAAACCTGCAGTGGCATTTTCCAGTCCACTTGTTTTTAACAAAGATAACAATACTTCCTATTCAGGATGCAATTTTGCATTAAAAAAAGTCTAATAGCCGTCCAAACACAGCCCAGACATCTAAACTACAGTAGAACAAGGCAACATTTGGACTGTTAGTGAAAATTGAACAGACGTCTAACCATAGCCCAAAAATAAATGAAATGAAATAAATAAATAAATGAAAGCAAACAGCTTGAAATCACTGTTGACTTTGCTTACATGATGAAAGATCAAACATCTCACAAGTTATCACAAAAACCACATGTAACCAAAAGTTTATTTAAGCTAGAAGTGGGTTACTCATAGCTGGACTAGCTATATCGTTAACCTAGGCATTAATCTAACCTCAACTTGGGCTCATATATAAAACCACTGCATCATATAAAACAACAATACCACCAAAATAGAAATTTGTTCTATTAGTTTTGTTTAGTAGCTTGATTGTAGAAAGTATGAATTAATTCTTAAATGGATTTAAAGTTTGTTATAATGAACTAGCATCTCAATTCTCTCTCTTCCAGGACTCTGAAAGTCTGCAGATGCGCAGCCAGAACCTCCAGCAGCAGCTTCGCAATAAAGAACAAGATCTGGAGCAACTTTTCCAAAAACAAAGGAGGGTAAGTGGTCAAAAAGGTATCATAGCAGTTCAATTTTAATTTCATGAAGCGACGAGAAGACTTTGTGTCTGCAAAAAAAACGACTTTATTTTCTTTTTCGTATCAGTCTCCCACGTGCGTTCACAAGTGCATCACGACGCATGCGCATGAATTGACAGGGTCTACCACATTGGTCCACCCCATGAACACATACAAGTGAATGGGGAGGTGCAGTGTCTCTGATAAAAGCACAATAATGTATCACAGCAATGGACCAAAGTGCTCTTGACCCAATCTAGGCATTAATTATGTCTATGTGTTCATTGTACGCATACATTCACAACACATGTAAATTCTCTACCAACTAAGCTACAGGAACAAGATGTTAGGTTAGAATCAGTAATGGCAAACATTATTGGCCACCACACATACTATTAATCTAATATCATAGACTGTAAAAAATATTAACTCATTCACCACCAGCCTTTTTAAGAAAAGTTGCCCACCTGCATTTTTGTGAGTTTAACAAAAGTTTCACAAAATTCCTTGCAGGAAAAATTATCTTCTATAAATATATAAACATACACATTATATCAAATTAAAGAACACACCCTCTGCTTTCAAACAAACAACAAACAAACAAATAAACAAACAAACAAAATGGGGAAAAAACGTTTCATTATATATTTACTTTTTCCACTTAATTTGACCACTGAAATATGGATATTTCTCTTCAAAAATACAACATTTTGAGCAAAAAGCTTAAAAAAATGCGTTTTTGTAAAGGAATTTATGTTAGAGATCAGACTCAGAATGACTATCAAACATAAAGGCAGTTCAAATAAATCATCAAATCTTTTTAACTTCCGTTTTTGATAAATTGGCGGTTTGGCGCCATCTAGTGGATACAAGCAGTAACACCCTCCCTCTCCCATTATGAGAGTAAGAAGGGGAGCGGACTTTTCAGGCGAGTCAAAGTACTCCCAAAAGTGCTATTACGCCATAAAATATAGTTCCTCTTTTAAATCCGCTTAGAAAAGCGTTACATTTTATTTTGTACCACCAAACTTGCTCGTATAACTACTCGTCTTAAATAGGAAAAACGTTGATGTGTTTGGTCACTTCTAACTTTATCTCTAAATGGTACAATTGAATGAATGTGGCTAAGCTAAATACTATCGAAGCGCCCCCCCACAGTTGTCATGAAGGGCAAAATTAGCTATATGAAAACACGTTTGTACCAGGCTGTAAATATATTTATTTCTGCTGTAAAGTAGGCATTTTAACATGGGGGGGGGGGTCTATGGCATTGACTACATTCTGAAGCCTGTCTCTAGTGGCCAGTCGATGAATTGCAGTTTATGTCACTTCCGTGTTGGCTTCACGAGAAAGTCCGTAAGATTGCCCCTTAATTAATATTTACTGGTAACTAAAGAGAGAATAGGCTTTTGTGTATCTCGCATATTTGTTTTTCATTAATTTCAGTTGGAGCGGCAATGTCTCGAGCTTCACAGCGAGCACCAGGAGAGCCGGCTAGAAAACGTCAAACTGAAACTGACCAATGAGGAGCTGTCTCAGGAGCTCGCACACACCTGCCAGGAGCTGATGTTGGCTCAGGAGCAGCTGGGCGTTTTGCAGGAGCAGGCATCTCGACTACAGAAGGAGAGAGAGATGTAAGTCTAATACATGTGGGTTCTCTTGGTTTGGTTTAGACGTAAACGTGTTAAAATGAACAAATGCTTTTCCCTTAACAGGGAGATGTACAGAATTACAGAAGGACTGCAGAGAGAAAAACAAAGTTTAATGAAACAGTTGGATCTACTCAGGTGAGATTTTATAGACAAACAAACAACAAATATTTAACATTTTATCATTATTTATCACCCTATATCATCATTTACCAACAGAGAAATGAATAAGCATCTAAGAGATGAGCGAGACATTAGCTTTCTGGTAAGTTTACATACTCTAGTTATGTTTTCATGCCCTTAACGTCATTTTGATTTATTTAAAATGGTTTTGAAATATAATTCTTTATACAGAAACCCAACAATTCAATAAAGAAACATTCACGGACGCAAAGGCCGAGCTCAACCTCAACGAAATACAAAGAGAGAAAATCATCAGTCAAAAAGTGAGAGATGTTTGCATGCTCATGATAAATATCAGTCAATGTGGTGTAATAAGACGAAAACAGATATTTACTCTCCACCACCGCTTTCAGAGAAGTTGACAAAGAGGAAGTGACTCATCACCCTAACAGGAAGTCCTCCTCTACAGTGAACGATCGCTGCCTACCCTTTACCACAGGGGATGATGGGAAGGTAGCTGGGGACACAGAAAGTGTAAACGTTGGGACGGATGTGGAGGATTCGCCCCCAGATGGTTGGCCTCTACGCAGGGTCATTTCCATCGAGGAGGACCACCTGCCCCACCTGCTGCAAGGAGACCCCCATCTTCTGCTCCACCAGTTGAGCGAAGAAGAGGAGGAGCAGGGGGGAGAGGATGAAGGTCACCCCTCCAATGGATCCCTGGCTTCTGTTGATTCTCCACCACCAGTGGGGGTAAAGAAGCCATCGAAGAAGAAGTGGATCGGAGGAAATATGCCCACTTCAGCCCGGGGTCAACCTGTGGGGAAAGAGACCCTCCAGCAGGTGAACTGCTTAAAGGGAACACACAGCTGAATAAATTATTAACCTTGCTTTTATCCAAACTGACTCACATTCTGATTTAAGAAAACTGAGTAACGAACCCACAACCTTTGCACTGCTAACACGGTGCTACACCCAGGAACACTTTGGCTGTGTCTGAAAAAGCCCCCTATACCCTCATGCACTATTCCCTACATTAGTTCACTAAAATAGTCCACTTGAGTGGGTAAACGAAAGCGAGTGAGTGAATTCGGACAATTTGGAATTACAACAAATGCTTATTTGTTATGTTTATAATTAAAACATTCACTGCCAAAAACATGAATTTAAAGAGCACCTATTTAGTTGCTAAAAACAACGTTATTTTGCGTATCTGGTATAATACAATTACGTCAGCTGGAAACGTAACGCTAATTATCATGTTTGAAAGATTCGCTGACAATGCAATGCTAATAGGAGTTAACTTACAAGTCCAAGCGGTAGGAATTATGATAATGTCTGTCTTTACAACATCACCAATCCAAGGAAGTAAACTGTTGCCTACAATCCGTGTGTTTGTTGTAGTCCAAGAAAAGAGTTTACGTTGAAGACGATAACTCGCGTTATCGTTTACTTTTGGAGTTTGTACCTTTTGCATATCATTAACATGTACTAATACACACTTACACACCAAAGGAAATGTAAAAACGTGAATCAGACAATAGGTGCTCTTCAACATAAACAGACCATCCACGTTTATATATCAGCTACTATTACAGTTTTCAGGCCCTTATTTTACATGCAAAGAGGCAATCATAACAAAGTTCATTAACATAGAAATAGATGAATGAACGAATACAATACAATGCAATGCAATACAATACAATTGGTAATTTAAAGGAACAATATGTAGGATTGTGGCCAAAACTGATATTGCATTTACAAAACTTGTGGCTAAAACTGGTACTGCAATAACACAACGGGTGGCCAATATACAACATGACAACATAAACATCAGTTGAGGGCTGCAACTCCACTTTTTAAATGACAATATCCTGGCCGGACCACTGTTGTCAGTGATATAAGTATTTGAAATGAAAATGATTTCTTAATGTCTAGTGACATATCAGGGCCATTTTATGATTAATTGATATACATTTCTTACATACTGTTCCTTTAAAGCTACATTTGTTTCCTTTAGAGCGGTCCTCTTTAGTTTCGCATACGTCATGTATGACCTTTCAACATGATTATGTAATATGTAAGGTCGCGCTGGCGCATCACAAGGCTAGCGCAAGACGAGAAAAAGTGGTTTAAAAGTACATATTTTTATTTAATTTTTTGGCAAAATGATGACCCTCATGGTCTTAAGGGGGCAAAAAAAACTTAATATTAAGAAAATTGCCTTTAAACTTGTTCAAATGAAGTTCTTAGCAACACATATATAAAAAAATTATTCATAATTAGTTATATTTATGGTAGAAATGTAGAAAATATTTTCATGGAACATGATCTTTATTCTTTACTTAATATCCTGATGCTTTTTGGCTTTAAAAAAATCTATAATTTTGACCCATACTCTCTAAGAAAAGATGTTTTGTGTTATCCTATTTAACACCTTATGCGTTATTTTAACACATGTGTCATTTCGTGTTGATTTTGAGTTCATATAAATAGCAGGGACAACACAAGATGTGTTAAAACAACACAAAGTGTGTTGTTCCAAAAATAACACAGAGATGTGTTAAGTTAAGGACAACACACTAGATGTGTTTTCCTTAACTAGACACCAGATGTGTTATTTTAAGAGTGTACGATGTATAGTTGGCTATATACCCGTGCAACTTCTGACTGGTTTTGTGGGCCGGGGTCACATTAATTTGAACATGACACTATGTTTATATGTGGCTATAGGGTCATGCAGAAGGTGGATCTTTGGTTCCTCAGCGTCTCTTTAAAGTGATTATGGTGGGAAACTCCAGCGTGGGTAAAACGGCAGTGCTGAGACGTTTCTGTGATGGACACTTTCACTCCACCACCTCTGCCACTGTGGGTGAGTCATTCATATCTCTTTAGTTGAGTGTCAAAAGACGTCTTTGTACGTATTGGCATTTAAAAAACCTTGAATACATTTATTTAGTCATTAAAGATAGTCTAAACCATTGTTTCTCAACCAGGGGGCCGGAGCTCACCGTGGAGCCTCGGCAGATTTAAATCTAATCTATGTCATACTTTTTGCAGTTTGGTTTATTCAATCCAACAGATGAATTGCTAATTCTCACATGCATCTCTCTAAAGCAAAGCCACAACCTTTAACATCTTGAGGCGAACCTATGCACTTTATTTAAGAGGATTTTCACTGTATTGTGTGTTTGAATGTGTGGTAACTAAAGCCCAGTACGTTATAGGATTAAGCCGCTTACAGCATCACATGAAAGAGATGTAGAAGTCATACATCCCTGCATTTGAGCTCCGGTACACATTGCACAGCAGATTATGTCAAACTCAATCCATTCACTTAAAATTCCTTTTATAACATAAACACAAGTGCAAACCTGAGAACGGTGACTCAACACTCCCCCTTGTGGTCTTAAGACTTTACTACAATGATGCATTAATCAAAGTGGTTTAAATAAGAAAAAGTGATTGCCAATGCAAAAAAAATTATCAATTTCTACTCTGTTCTGCCGAGCAGGCGTTGACTACAGTGTACGAACATTGAATTTGGGAGACAGTTATGTGGCTCTTCAATTATGGGACACCGCAGGCCAAGAGAGGTGAGACCCCCTGATCCACATATTTCATTTATATTATAAACAAAACTGTGTTTGAGCATCTTGTATACTTTCTATAAACTCAATCTCTACATTTGTTGAAATGTTTTTTGTCCCTAACCTGTCATTTACCATAACCATCAAGCATTGAAATAAAAATGTGCCGTCACACGTCCTGCAGGTACCGCAGCATTACCAAGCAGTTTTTCCGCAAGGCAGATGGCGTGGTGGTCATCTATGACATCACAGCGGTGGATAGTTTCAAATCTGTGCGCTCCTGGCTGGCAAGCATACAGGAGGCGGTGGGCGACCCCATTCCTGTCATGCTCCTCGGAAACAAATCGGACATGGAAAACGATAGGGAGGTGCAGACGAAGGCCGCAGAGATGCTAGCTCAGGTTTGCATGCACCGTAGCTTAAAAAGCGTTTACATCATCATGCACAGACACCCAGTAACAGATATGCATGCATGGTGCAAATGTGTAATATGAAGAGTGAGTATTGCATAACATCATCACAGTCTCTCTCTCTTTTTTCTTTCTGTTGATGTTAGGAGACGCATCTGTTGTTCAGTGAGTGCAGTGCATATACTGGAGCTAATGTGCTTGAGGCCATGATACATCTGGCCAGGTAAGACTGAACATTAAAACAAGCTGTTACCGAATGTTGTCACGTTGTGTTTAGCTGTCACGTGCGGCAAATCACATAAAGAGATGTTAAAAGGCAAGACAGCTAACCAGCTGCAAAGATTTTCACATGTTGTCTGAAATGTTTGTGGTTTCCTTCTTGGGTTCAGAGCTTGATCATCTTATGACTGTGTGTGTGTGTTATCTATTTTGTTGATCATGCAAACCTTACTTAGACTATTTATAGTTAACTGTATATGGGGGGAGTTTGACTAATGTCTAGTTCTTAGATCTGAGCATAAGATATTGCCAACCACATGTTTTTGTGAAAATCACATTTCAAAATGCGAAATACACAACAGTTCTGGTTCTCGAATCTGATTGGCTGATAGGCGTGAGATATTCCACTAGTATCGTCACGGTAATCACTTCACCATGTTGCATCGTTTATGTATCATTCCGCCAGCGTAGTTTCCGCCAGGAGTGTCCAAGATGAGTCTGTGGTCAGTGGGGTAAGCGAACACTGACACCTGCTGGTCACTCCTGGAACTCAAAATTTTCTACGCCATTATAGGCGCTGTCTTTACTAATCCACTGCAGATTTGAATATTATAAATATATATTCTTGCATAAACTAATCTTTTGTGACCCAGAAACATTGAGAAATGGCTATTACATATATTGAGTTAAAGGTGCAGTGTGTAAATTTTAGTGGCATCTAGTGGCGAGGTTGCAACCAATGGCTCATTTAACTGCATTTAAAATGCATAGAGAAGCTACGGTAGCCAACACCAGACAAAAATGTCATCTTTGTAGACAGCTTTGTAAAAAGGTTTGTCCGTTAAGGGCTTCTGTAGAAACATGGCGGCACAAAATGGCGACTTCCATGTTAGGGGACCCTCGATATGTAGATAAAAATGTCTCATTCTAAGGTAATAAAAACATAAGGGTTCATTATAAAAGGTCTTAATACACCCCTGATAATATAGTTTTGTATATTATTTTGCATTTTCGTCAAGAGATACTTCTAAAAATTACACACTGCACATTTAATACATTCAAAATAAACGGGTGAAAGTGTTACCTGTCATTGTGAGCTTTAAGTCCGTGGTTAAAGAAAGTAGTTCCTCACAAAAGAGGCTTTTAAAGATACTCCATTGTTGTTTTCTGGGACTGTCTCTGGGCTAATCACAGCCATTATGATATAGAGCTACATCACACTCCTACTCGAGCGACATTGCTTTATAAAATATCAACCAGTTAAACTTGGCGTAGTGATATGAAACTGTAATGCGGTCGACACACCTAGAACTACTTCATAGGGGTGTGCGTTTATTGAAAAATTATGCACATCCTTATAAAGCATTCACACCAGACGCGAAAGGGGCAGCAAGCGTGAGTAATTGTCATGTTAAGTTAATGCAAAGACGCGAATAAGCATCATGCGTCGCGGTACGAGCGAATGGCACGGACTGCGCGTTGCTCACGAATTGAACATTGACACGGGAAACGTTGAAAAATCTGAACTTTGCCGGATATTGCTCCACTTTAACTAATCAGGAGCTTGCTCTAGTAGTGACGTGATTACAGGGAGCGAGCGAAGTCGCAGAAGCCCCTCCCATGACTTGAATTTCCATGTGAATGTCTTAAATGACTAGAATTTCACGCGCGGCTTTCACACGCACATGAAGCGAATAAACTCAAAATGTTCAAAAAGTTCAGACTTATTCTTCAATTGAACTGCTCTGCGATGTTAAAGGCGGAGTCCACGATGTTTGAAAAACGCTTTGGAACAGGAGACGGGCCGACTACCAAAACACACTTATAGCCAATCAGCAGTAAGGAGCGTGTCTACTAACCGACATCTTTGCCGGGTTGCGTATGTGTGGGGCGGGTCTATCAACAGAAGGTCCAGATTCTTTTGGGGTAGGGGCGTGTTTGTTTAGGTGATTTCAAATATCAACATTGGCTTTCAAACATCGTGGACTCCGCCTTTAAGTGCAAATATTTTGTTTTTTCCTGTCATTTCCGCACGAATTGAACATTGACACGGGAAACATTGAAAAATCTGAACTTTGGCGGATAGTTGTACCGCTTTAACCAATCAGGAGCTTGCTCTAGTAGTGACGTGATTACAGGGAGCGAGCGAAGTCGCAGAAGCCCCTCCCATGACTTGAATTTCCATGTGAATGTCTTAAATGACTAGAATTTCACGCGTGGCTTTCACACGCACATGAAGCGAGGAAACTCAAAATGTTCAAGCGTCCAACTATGTGCGAATAGCGCGTTTTTGTCGCCTCTACCGCGGCTGGTGTGAACGCACTATTAGGATGTCTATCAACTAATCAGAATGAAACATTCAACAGCCCCGTGTTATAACAGCAACTAAATTTACTTGTCTTGAATATAGTTTTTTTTAATCTTTTTTTATTAATGCTTGCTGATATGTTTGTAGGGTCTTGAAAGAACAGGAGGACAAGGTTTGGGTCAACACCGTCAGTCTGGTGAATCAGCCATTAAAGAGGAAATCCTGCTGCTAGTGACCACAAAAACACTCACACACACCTCTGGATATCTGATGTGTTCATCTTACTTGAATCAAAAACGTCAAGTGTAAAGAAACGCCCTAAAGTGCATTCAATAGCAGCCAGGTCTCACGAAGTTTCGTTATATAGTCACGTTTTTTTTTTCGTGCTATTGTCACGAATTTTCGCGTTTTTTCGTGATCGTGTGACGAGTTCCTGTTTTCGTGTGATTGTCACGTGTTGGTTGGTCAACTGTTTTGTCCAATTTTCTTACCATTGTCGCTTCGGTTTACGGTTAGATTTACATAAAATTACATCCCTAACCAAACCCAACTCTAACCCTAACGCCAGGCGACATATAAAAAAAGAAATCAGAAAAAATAGTATAAACCAATATATAAAGTGACATTCTAATGCAAACACCAAATCTAACCCTAAACCGAAGCGACAATGGTTTAAAAATAGAAAAAAGCAGTTGAGTAACCAATACGTGATTATCACACGAAAACAGGAATTCGTTATACGATCACGAAAAAACGCGATTTGTGATAATGGCATGAAAAAAGAATTAAAAAAAAAAACGTGACTATATCACGAAACTTTGTGAGACTGGGTAGTCAATATCCATGCTCTCCTGATGTGTGCATATAAATGTAAAATAAATACTGTAGACTATCAGGACTTTTGCTACACATTCAAATAAATCTTTGTATAAATATTACTGATAACAATACCCAGCAAGCAATTTTGCGTATAAAAGACGTCTAATAGCCGTCCAAACACAGACATCTAGAGTAAAACAAGGCAAAAAATGTGCTGTAAATCAAATTTAATAGACGTCTAACTTTTGATAAATCAATTGAAATAAACAAATAAATAAAAACCGAACACCTTGTAATCACTGTTGACTTTATCAGACATCTCACAAGTTATTTTGGCAAAAAACGACTTTTTACCAAATTCAACTTTATGGGGGTTACTCGTAGCTGGATTATAGTTAACCTAGACGGTGAAATGACTGCTATTGCATGCTGGGTAGTCTGTAAGATTAATGTTGAAAATGTATTTAATGAAATTGTATATTTAAATGATCCTGTAATATGGAAAAACATGGTTGATTTGTCCAAACAAGGCATAAAATAAGTTAGGAGCAAATACGACTGTTTGTTATTTTCCATTTATTTGGCATTCCAGTAGTCTCATACAATCATCCTAAAATTTTCCTAACATCATTACATCAGTAAATATTTGCAGGGTCAGTTCAGACTTTTTCTTCAATTGAACTGCTCTGCGATGTTAAGTGCAAATATTTAGTTTTTTAAGCTGGTTGTTTGTGGCATAAGGTGATCTTTTATCAAGAAAACTTAACCGATGATCGTATTCAAAATCTAAAATCTTAATATTATTAAAGAGTCTCGTACATCCTGCTATTGATAAGAATGATTTAAAATCATTTAGCTGCTCTCTGTGAATCTCAATAAATAAAAACATTGCAGTGGTCACAATATCAACGTAAAAGCAATAAATAATAAATAAGCAAAGCATAAAACAACCAGTAGCTCTTACTGTAAATGTCACCCATGCTTTTTTCAACATCAAAAGCCTTTTTTTCTATGAGGCAGTTTTGTTTTAAATCTTATCTACTGTCAACAGTAATGCTTTTCTACTTATAAAACTAAAATTAACACAAACTCGAACATTCTCAAAGTCATGATCGGTTACATTCAGAGGGATTTTTTCACAGTCTATCCTGCGTGTACGTTTCGTTTCGTAACGTGACGATGTGATGACGCTATTGCTTTAAGTGCCGGACTCGCACTGATGACATCATCAGGGCCATGTGGTTCGTTCTCACTAATCCAGACAGAGGCAGAGGAGGTAACACAGTCTGTTTCTCTGCTGAATCTCCACAGCAAACGCTGGCCCGACGTGGGGTACGCTCGGCCTTTATCGCATTTTATAGTCGTGAGAGATGGCGGCATCGCAGAGCTGTCCTTTGAAATCGAGCTCGAAGGTGAAATCCAAGTCACGCTGAAAGAAATCAAAGTTCGTTGTCTCCTTTTAACATTTTCATCCTAATGCATTTCTAAAAAAAGTTGTTTGATATTTTTCACATTGCCCCTAACACATTTTTTACGGTCTCACCTCATTATTTTCGTTGGGCTTTACAGTGATGCTTCCCAGGATTTCTTCCCCTCTCCTCACGGTTAAGTAATCCTCCAGATAAAATACAGTCTGTTTCCAATGAGTGCTGGGGGCATCGGGGGCTTAAAGGGAATAAATAATTTAGTATATAATCAGTATACCTCACTTTACATTACCAGTCAACCATTTGGACACACCTTTTTAAACAGTATCAAATGTGTTTGTTGACCACTTTTCAGCTCTATTTTCTTTACTTTCCAATAAAAATTGTAATTGCAATGTAAGATTTGTAATAATATGCAGTGTGGGGGTAACGCATTACAAGTAATGTGCATTACGTAATAAGCATTACGTAATAATATTACTTTTCTGAAGTTATGAGTAAAGTAACGCATTACTTCATAATTGTACACATTAATATTTGAGTTACTTTTTTTTAAAAAGTCATGCGAGTTACTTTTCAGTTTAATTAATTTGATAAAAAATAATGTACTGAATTAAATTGAACGTAGTCACGTAGAATTACGCACTCTTAGGGTGTGCGCACCATAGCATAAAAAGTTTGAATCAGCAACGAGGATGGCAGGCCAGAGCTCGACATTTTTGCAATGGAAATATGCAGTTTCTGAATGCAAAACTTCTCAGTCGTAAAAAACACCTGCAAGGCCTGAAAGAGATCAAGCCTCAGCCAAGTAAGAAAAAATAACGCAAAAGTAACTTAAAAGTAACGTAAGAATTACTTACCATAAAAAGTAACTTAGTAACGCAATTAGTTACTTTTTTGGGGAGTAACTTAATATTGTAATGCATTACTTTTAAAAGTAACTTTCCCCAACACTGATAATATGTGACCCTGTCTGTGAAATCAAGGCTAAATTTTATAATCTAATGATGAGATTATTAGCATCAAAGTTTGATTTCACTCATTTATTTTAAAATATCAAAGTTATATTTTTACAGAATGATCTTTACATTATGTAGGATGATTTTATATAGAAACATAAATACCTTTGCTTGGTTTTCACATGCATGGTCACAAATGTATACATAGGTATTGTTTGCATTTATATTCCAAACTAGTTTTAAGCATTTACAGGTCCAGTGTGGGTTTTTAGTGGCTTCTAGTGGTGAGATTGTGAAATGCAACCAACGGCTCAGTCCATAGCTCACCCCTCAATTTCGAAATGTAAAGAGAAGCTACAGTAGCCGCAGAAAATGTTGTCATCTAAGACAACAGCCCTGTCCCAAATGGCACACTCCGGACTTGTGGACATCGAAATATGCCGGAAATAGTGAACTACTTTTATCCGTTGTCAGATTGCTCTTTTGCAAGGACTTCTGGGTTGGTAAAGTTTGTGGAGCCTGCATAAAGGGTGCAACGGGGGTTGATGAGCACACTTCGGAGCGTAAAATGACAGATGGGAGACCGTACGGACTCATAGACTAAGCGAGTATGCGCAATTTAAGTCCTTTAGATCAAAAATATCATGACAGATCAGTCAAAAGTGTCCAAGTTGTTGACTGGTAGTGTATATACAGTACAGTACAAGAAATCATAAAATGTGTCGATAGCATTGAGATTAAACCTGTTGAAAAGCCGGTCTTTTTGTGACACTTGGTGAACTCAATGTTGAAGTAAGTCACAAGGGCGTGAACATAATCGTTCCTCTGAATCTGCAGGCAGAAGGCCGAGGTGAAGGTCAGATCTTCAGTCTTTACAGTGTAGATGTCCACTTCCTAAAAAAGAGAAAAGTCATGATCAAAGTGTGCATGCTTTATTCCTTGGCATAGAGATTGCTTGGCATTCTTGGCAGCTTTTTAGTAGTCAAATTTACCCATAACGCTTCACGCATGAATGCATGTGAGATCATTTTAAGCTTCATTTTGGAATGCTAAACTGGTTTTTGTTAACCTCACAGAGTATAATGTGATTTCCGTCATTTATCCTTAAACCACTACGTATCCGGTTTCAAAGAATGTATTGTTGGCTGTATATGAGGAATCCATAGTGTTGGTCACGGATATTCACTTCGGTGAACAAAGATCTTTATTATTCTCCGGGCAAACTGCAGATCTGTGCCAGCTTTTTTTCTTTCATTCGCTCAACTCTACATTACATTTAGTGAAGCTAACAATGAGATTAAAAATCTTTCTTCTTTTCAAAGCTTTCTAACCCTCAGGTGACTTTCATTGAAAGCGTAGCTCTTTCTTTCTATCTTTGTCTTCCTTTATTTGCCGGTGGCACTTTTGCTCTTTTTCCTTGTCATTCCCCAGCAAGCAATTTTGCGTTGAAAAGATATGTAATAGCCATCCAGTCCAGATGTGTAATACCCATCCAACCACAGCCCAGACATCTAGGCTAAAACAAGGCAAAATTTGGGCTGTTTCTGCAGACGTTGTCTTTACCAGATATGGGGCTCGACATCGTCGTAATGCCCTTGCTGCTAGCGCCTGCATCAAAAATGCTGCATTCCTTCTTCTGCACAGCATTGAGGTTATTACAAGCTGCACTGCAAATAAATAAATAACTTGCCCGATCGTGACTACATGCAATCCTGTCTGAATGTTCTAAGCGTGCCTTGTTTTGTTTACTGTTGGTTATCAATACCACCATCATTCGTTCTAACAACTTTATGAAAGCGCACTTAATTTACATTTGTCTGCTTTTCTTTTTTTGCGAATTTTGAAAAGATTCGCTTCACGTTTGGAAACCCAGTTAGTGAAAATTTAATAAACATTTAAAATAATATAAATAGACATTAATAGATGTAAAATAAATAAATAAATAAAACCAAGCATCTTGTAATCACTAGTTGCGTTTTCATTAGCCTGCAAATTGCGAAATTGCGAATTTAAAAAATACGCCCAATGGATTTAGCAAAAAAACATTTTTACACTTACAGTGAGGTGGTGTCTCAGGGAATTCGAAAAAGAAATATATCACAAAACTGCAATGGAAACCCTTTTTTTGCATTTACAGGTCACCTGACGTGCGTAAAAGTCGCATGATCATTCTTTTAATATGGTGTTGTATGTTTGGTTGCACGGACCATCCAAGGCGAGGGGGGCCTACTTTTGAGACTAGAGCAATTAGATTATATCGTTTCCCCTTTTTGTTACATATACGTGGCTAAAAAGGGCCTAATAATATTTCTACTAATGAAATAATATCGGCATTATAATTTTTTTTCATTAGGCTATTTTTGTGCCCCCTCAGCACTTGGTGCCCTACGCACAGCGCGTGATGCGCGTGGTGGTAGCGGTGGTGCTCTATCTATCTATCTATCTATCTATCTATCTATCTATCTATCTATCTATCTATCTATCTATCTATCTATCTATCTATCTATCTATCTATTGGATCTCTTTTCTGCTTTGTCACTTTTTAAAGAACATGTTGGGTTCTTGTAGTGTAACTAGAAGCCATGATGTAAATGATGCTATAAATGCTAACCCCCAATCCAATGTAAGTAGCTCTGGATTAAAGGAACTGCCAAACGTATATTTGTAAGCCAGGTTCACATATTATTAGCATTATATCCCATGAGGAATCATATATTTTGGCTGATATAATAGAAAGATTAGTGATCCACATGGTGTCAAGATGAACACACATATCACGCTGCTATCGTGCGTCTCCTTCCTGAGAATCACTCTGTTATGTAACGCCTACGCTACATGTGTTTCAGATCAGCCTATCACAGTCAGTTTGCGTGATTCAGATCAGATCTTGTGCACACACACGCGTACCTTAATGAGGCAAGAGCTGGTCACGACTTGTTTGGGATCCACTACATCCACCAGCGGCTCCATCATCGCGACGTTACGAATGCACGTCATATCAAAACCGTAGACGTTCTCCCACCCTGCAGGCAATGCAGTTTAAAGACATTATAAAACTTGAATGTGCGTAAAAAGTGCATTATTAACCAGTTCTCTTCCTAAAATAGATTCATGCCTCCTCAGTGTCTGGCAACATTTGATTACATCCCCTCGCATGAATGTTAGGTGAATCTCACGCTCCCCTTTAAAACAATAAGAGAGAAAGATGGAGAAAAGAGAGCTGCGGGGGAGTAATAAAACTCAACAATTTTTGTTTTTTTTTAGCGTGGGATTACACGATCAAGACACAATGCATTGAAAAAAAGAGATAAATGATAAATGTTCATTCAATACAGCACCTGTAGTGAGCTCATGTCAGTAAGCGCGCACACTTGCATACTCACAGTGGATTTTAAAGTCTTTGTATTGCCGGTCCTCAATAGCGACGACATACAGAGTTGCTCTGTCTGGAAACATAAAGCCTCCGGGCTTCTGAAACACGATAGGAAAGAAAATCTACGTATGTAACCTTCACATATCACATTTCTGTCATATTCGTCACATCATTTTCTCATTTCAGCGCACCACAACAATATCCGTAGGATGAAACGATGCGTTGGCATTAACACAATAGTTTCATAAAAATCTCAAACACGCCACGTGTCCTCTTCAGTAAAATTTGCATTCAAGAGACGTCAATCAGCAGCCCAAGGCCTAGGCACTCATTCCCATTAGAAACGATCATTTTCAGCATGGACACGTGCTTCATATTTTAATGAGTCAGACATAAACCTTGAAAAACACAAATACGGTACACTCACCAGCCATTTGTCCCTGGCGTAGATGACTGTCTTTAACATAGACTCATAAAAGAGACAGTAACCCATCCACTCTGAAATGATGATGTCCACCTGATCCACCGGCAGCTCGGTCTCCTCCACCTTCCCTTTAATGATGGTAATAACTGCAAGATTGAGGGATAGTGAAACGTATGTTATATAATCATGCACAGATCACACTTCACCCCAAAATCTGTTTGCATTGTAGTAATAAATTATTATTTTCTGCATGTGCTAACATTACATAAGGTCATGAGTTTGATTTCCAGGGAACACACATACAGACCTTGTCATGCATGGACAGTATTTTAGGATAAATATTTCTGCCAAAAGCATTAATGTAAATGTTATTTTGTAATAGTTAAATTAGTTAAATATTGAGGATACCACCAGATTACCGTGATGCAAGGCAAAGCAAGGCAAGTTTATTTGTATAGCACATTTCATACACAGAGGTCATTCAAAGTGCTTTACATAGAAATGAGAAAACAATATACAGTATAAAAGAGAAAAAAATCACCATTTACATAAAATTACACAATGCAAATCGTAAATAAAATCATTATTCCTATTACTGTCATGTAAAATAAATAAAGATGCATTACTCAATGTTTAAAAAGTATTTAACATGAGTTGCTTTTTATATATGCTGAGTGTACTTTAATGTTATCTATTTATTGCTCATTGTGGTATATATTTTTACTGTAAATAGTCTGTTTTTTACCGTAACAACCGTCTGATAAAAATCACCATTTACATAATTGGGAATCACAAAACTTAAGAAAAAACATCAGAATGCATTTGTTAATCTAAATTTGGCAAAAATGAGTCTAAGTGCGAACAGTCTAATTTTGAGCTATGGGCAAAAGAATGTTGATTTTGGTCGAAATTGAGGTTTTCATACAAATAAATACATTAAGCTCTTGTCCAGCGATCCCAATGCTCTAAATAGTCATTAAACATCTAAATATAATACAAAGATGCGTGCATCCACTTGCGTGTCTGAAATTTTAGTTTTGGTTAAAAAAAAATGCAGGAATTATAAAATAAAGTGCAGGACTTGCTTGATGTTAAAAGAGTTATTAAGAGAGATAAAGTTCGTGACCTTATTGATGTTATTAAGAGCGACAAGACATGAAAACGATCTTCCTTGCGCTGACGTACGCGCGACTCCGCCACAAAAAGTTTCACATAATGCCTTCCAGGAAATTTTTCAAACAAACAAACAAAACAGGAAAAAAGTTTAATCTTTTCTTCGTTTGATTTCTTTTTATAACCAAATTTTGAACAAAAAGCTGAAATAATTGCATTTTTGTAAAGGACTTTTGTTAGAAACCAGATTCAGAACGATGATCAAAACATACACGGAGTATAAAATTAATTAAATTAGTTTTTGCTTCAGTTTTTTTATAAATTGGGTATACTGTATAGTAGATAATATACAGATTACCGAAAAACTTGCCAATGGCAGGGAAATGTTGTCTCTTAATTGACGAGATAACTCGTCAGTGGCGGGAAAGGGTTAAATGTCCAAAAGACAGCATAAAATAGATTCATTTTCTTATGCATATATTTTGTCATTTTAATTACGGGGTGATGTGACAAATTGTAAGATTCACCTTGCAAGTTCAACATCGCTAAGCTTTCTTCATTACATTTCTCTCTCTCTCTCTCTCTCTCTCTCTCTCTCTCTCTCTCTCTCTCTCTCTCTCTCTCTCTCTCTCTCTCTCTCTCCCATTCCCACCATCAAAGGCATATTGCCAATCTTCAATTACTATGCATGTGTTTTGTGTGCCTCCTCTCTTACACAGACTCAGGCTTCTCACTCACAGTGTAAATGAGGGTTGCTGTGGATGCCCAAACAACAACTTCTGCCATCACACCACAAGCAACAGGAAGTGACTATATTTCCTGTTTCATACGCTAGAATTGCCAACAGGAAAATGTGTCACACTTTCCCCAGATCAGGGTGAACGAACAGGGAGCTTTCAAGTCCTCAATGCTGATATGTGCTTTAGATAAAGCAGATTGTACATCTTACCATGGTCCAGGTGATTCGCTTTGATAATTTTCTCAGAATACTCTGATATACTGGAGCATTCGATCTGCAAAATAAAACAATGTTTAGCTTAAACTTCCTTATTCTCTACCATGCAATGCATCCTCCATTTATCTCACACATTGACAGGATGTGATCTCACTTAACTCTCTACCTTTTCATTTCTGTCAATAACAGTGTCTTGTTGTCCTCAACGCTGTGCAATATGCTTATACTGATTAATTTGCATCCTCACCCCATACACATGCTTGGCACCCGCCTTGGCGGCGAACATTGAGAGGATTCCTGTTCCACTGCCCACATCTAACACAATCTTATCCTTAAAGATGTGTTTATTATGATACATGGAGTTTCTGTAGGTTAGTGTCCTGATCTCATCCTTTAGCATCTCCTGTTGGGGGCAAACAAAGTAATGTTAGATTACTGTACAAGTAAGTCAGGGTCTTACAAGTGATTCGATAATGGGAGAAATAAAATGGTATTGTGCAATTTAAATGTACATTTATGCATTTGGCAGGCTTTTTTAATCTAAAGTGATTTACAAGGTTTTATCAGCACGTGTGTTCCCAGGTTCGAACCCCCTAACCTTTTGCACTGCTAACCCAGTTGTGCATTTGTTTAAGGTTTAAATTAAGATATTTGAATCAATTTGACCGCAGTGGTGAATGTGAGGTCCCTTTAGATTTGAAGCACTAAGAATAGGCGTACTATTCATTCTGTCCCTTCATTTCCTCCCATATCCAGACCTATTCGGTTGGACTGTGCTATGGAGGACAATATATAGGACACAATGCAGTGTCTTTTTATAGAGACAGGTCTTCATTTAGCCTGCTGGGATTAACTGATACACATCTTTCCAACCACCCCCTCGCTCTTATTCGCTCTTCCATACTCTCTTTCTTCATCTTCCCCTTGACCCTTTTCTTCTGTGTTATCAAGAACCGTCCTATTATCTGCAGACTGATCCAATTTGACCCTCCTGTCTCCAAATGTGAGAGGAGCACAAGGTTCTTCTCTGAGTTCACTGAGGTATGAAGATGACTGGTTTCAGTGACACATTAAAGTTTGTTTTTATGGTTGGGCACATATGATAAAAGACATAGTACTCAATTGGTAGAGCATTGCATGAGGGCAATGATTCTCATGGAACACACATGCTGATAACATGTATAAATACTTAAATACACTAAGTGCTTAAATGCACTGTAGGTTGCTTTGGATAAATGCATAAATGTATATGGAGTATATTTTGAACTTAAATTACATGCATTTATTTATGCATTTGGCAGATGCTTTTATCCAAAGTGGCTTACAGTGCATTACAAGGTATAAAAAACACACTGATGTATACAGGAGCACTATATTCAAGCAACTTTTCCAATACCCAAACGTTACAGCAAAACCATCTTAAATCATCTCAGCAACCTTGCGTGTTGCACTATTGTACCTTGAATTTGGACTCACAGTTACCTCATGAATCCCAAAGTGGGCGTAGGAGTCGAAGTAGTAGTCTCGTGAAGTCATCTCCTCTGGGTTGAGCAACTTGGCCATCTTGCCTCGGCCCGGACAAGCTGAGAGCGCGGAGACATGCGGCGTGTGTGGAGGGTGAGGAACATGGTGAACGGAGGTCACCGGTTTTGGTAGTGAAGACGGTTGAAGGGATTGAGATGAGGGTACGCTGGAAATGCGTTGCTTTTGATGCTGTTGCTTCTGTTGGCGGTGCTGGTGAAGACAGTAAAGCAAAAAGCGTACGCTTACCAAATTATAGAAACCATCATAGAAAATCTAATGGATTTAATGGTATCCACTGGTAATGATGGCTTCTTGGTGGTATGTTATCTGGTGGATGGGACACATTTAAATCTGGGAATAAGACCCAAACACACTACATCATGTGTAATGGTTTTAATGGTTTACAGCTGATGGTTCATAATAGTATTTATTATGGAAACCATTCAGCAGGGTACAAACTAAGACACAGAGTCCAACACAGAGACCATTACATGCATAACCATGAAAGTTATTTATTAACACCATCTACAGATTGAAAGTTCAGGTATGCAAAGGTGAATAACCAAATCGGGGGCGCACAAAATACTGCAGCACCACGGACAGCGATTACGCGATTACTCATAAACCACATTAAAACAAAGGGTTATTTAGCAAACACGTGCATTACTCCAGTAACTATATTGCAATCTTTCCCACATTACATTTTTTTAACGCTTATCACGTCCTTTCCTCGATTCTCTAGATCAGATTGAAGCCAATGCACTTTGCGCATTTACAAAATCTTAATATGAATCAATCACTACTTATATTTTTGGTGTGGTGGGGGATTTAATCGTTTAGGACCTTGCTTGTTTTGCATTGCTAAGGTATTTGCATGCTTTACAGTAGCTATCGGACACAGATTTCTCTGACCTCCAAACCAGCATTTCATTAAAACAGCAAATGCACGCGTGGATAAAAATAATCAATGGCAATTTTAATGCGATTGTATGAGTATTGTTACGTGTCTGGACTAGCATTGATTTTATTCTGTATGATTTATGAAATATTTCACTTACCTCTGAGCTCTCCGCCTCCGCCATCTTTCTCCGCAGAAGCAGGCACCGCGATGAGTGCCTGAGTCCCATACGAGCCCACGGGATTAACTCGATAAACGCAAAACTGTGTCAGTGCTCTCACTGAATGTCCTGCAGAACTTTTAGCATATATTTTAATAGGCTAAGCAAAGACTCATTTCTTGATGTGCAATGCTTTGCGTAATAAACAATAAATTGCTAAATAAAACGAATAGGGAATTGTCATAAGGACGTCTTAAATAGTCCCCTAAAATCATGCTTTAGATTCATACGGAAAGAAAACACCCGTTCGTCCATCGCGCAAAAGTTATGGACAGGTCCTAAAAAGCGCCACTTGGGGACCAGTTGAGCCACGATGCGCCCGCATCCATCACCTGCCGCCGCGCATCGATGCGTTACGCATCTTTAATTTCCCGCTCCTCTATTGTCCTGCTTAAAGAAGTTACTATTCATTATTCTTAGTCCTTAACATGTCATAGAAATGCATTGTCCACCTGCGTCTGTGGCTCTGTGGTCAGTCAAGGTGCGTTTGGATAACGCGTAAAGTTGCGCTTCTCCTGGAGTTAAGAGAGACTGGGCTTGCATGTGGACCCGAGTGCAGCGAGTGCAGAACTGGTTCATATCAGACCGACAGTACACTAAATCAGTGCCTCCCACACAAGTATGGCACCTCCACCTTCGCAACAATCCCAAAATAAAGGACTCAAGGCTATCTGTATTTTAAATCGTTGCTTTTGTCTGTTTCAAGCTTTTCAAAAAAAAATGTTTATTCAAGTTTGTAATTAATATGACTCAGACTCAAACACAAGCATTTGCCCCGGCTATGTTTGCAAGTTTTTTAATATACAGTAAATGATTTGTAAAAGTATGCATTCTCTTTTCTACAATAAAACAATGAGGTATGGCTATACTATTTACTATCGGTAGCAGAATTCCCAAATACTATAGTGTTGAGCCTAAGTACAGTAAATATTCAAGTACACTACAGTATTTATTGTAGTTTATCATGTAATAATAGTATAATAGTAATGATCCTGTAGCAGTGCAAAAGACCATATTTCCCAGGGAGCCCACACACAACTTGAATGTGCTGTGAGTCGCTTTGGATAAAAGCATCTGCCAAATGCATAAATGTAATGTAATGCAAATGTGATATTATAGTAAAAACTAAAGTATAGTACAGTATTTACAACAATTTATCAATTAACTGTAGGTACAGTATGCTATACTGTAGTATAATTATTACTATAATATACTACAGTATACCACGGTAAATGTTTCATTTATTTGAGCCGAATAACACAGAAGCAGCATTACCATGTTGGCTGTGCAAATCTAAGCTCACTGTGAGTTTACACGTGTCTGTATATACAGAGGAAAGTGTAAAAATTTGGAGTGGAATAGCTGCCCCCTTATTGTTTTTACATACCACCCACTTAACTGCTTGTGTAATCCCTGAAGCTATAATGTGGGAGGCAGCCCTGGCCAAAGGATCTCTCTTTCTCTCTCTCTCTCTCTCAACACATCAACACACATACACGCTTAATTAGTTCAAGATGGAAATCAATATGCTCTCCATCCAAATATTTTATAACTTGTGTGTAGGAAGAATCACCAATATGAATCATATCATCTTATATTAAAAATATTAACCCAATAAACCCAATAGCTAAAATTCAATCAGTGCTGATTTGAGAGCTCCCACTCAGTTATGGAGCACATGGTGTGATCCGCTAGATCCGAATAAAGGTAGACTGTATCTACTTCCAGCACATGGACTGCACATGTAAAGGACTGATGCCCACGCATGTTGAGTAACACCACACACTTGTGCACAGCATTGCAACATTATACATTGTCAATCGCAGCAAAGCACACACACACATACAGTACTTAAAAACATCCACAAAAACTCATTATTCGAATTCAAGAAATTTCTTTCTTAAGGAAGTATCCTTGAATCTCATATATTTTATTCTCTATAACAGCAATTAAGGATCTTTCTTGCACAAGTATTAAAAAAAAACTATCCACTGACTAGATTTTCTGTTTTCATCTGTTCACATCTTCTGTATGTGTGTTAAAAGAGAGCAGAAACGGCAGGGATGGCCTTGCACTTGTTGCTAGCTTGTTAAATGAAAGTCTTTAAGACTTTATAGAGAAAACTGAAACTCAGTGTGTGTGTGTGTGTGTGTGTGTGTGTGTTTCCTTAATCTAAAAGTTTCTTTTGTCCTTCTTTTAACCATCTGCTGGACTGTGCATGAACCGTTCTCATTCACTGCCACAACGTGCAATTTTAAAAGAAAGAGACAAATGGAAGAAAGCATTGAACCAACAGAGGAGTGGCAGAGAAACCAAACACAACTGAGCTCCAATCATAATGAGTCAAATTCAAAAGGACAAACATCAGTTCAATATGCTGAAATCCGCTTGAGAGTTCTTAGTCATCTTGTGCATTGTTCTTGTCATCCTTTCTTCGTGTTGTTTGCATGTTAATTGTCTCTGAAATCACGCCCTGTGCCAGTTTTCTGGTTGATTCGGGACAGGTTCGATTTTCATAATGAAACTTTGGCACTTGGCCGACTATTGTCTATCTGCACAGGCGTTTCATCTGGGAAAACTGATAGATGACGCCGCACTCCAATCTCCATTAAATATAATGAGCTTTTGTTTGTGTTTGTCCTGTGAAAATATTGCAACCTCCATTAGGAGCGCCATAATACAGATTAGCGATGACATTTCTCACTCTAAGTGGCTTCATTGCTCTTCTTTGCAGTTTCACACATGATGGATGCTGTTTTCCTTTCTAATGCTGTAAATGTTTTGTCACAAGCAGGTGACTGCGGCTCATATCCGCTCTCTGGCCGTGTGCAGTCTCCAAATGGGTTTTGGTTTTATTAGGTTAACGGATTCGAGTTTTGAAAGAGAAAAAAGCACACTGAGAACATTTGGTGTGTGAAGAGCAGATAGCATCTGAGGTTTGTGGAGAGAAAGAAAACCAAGACTGAGATATCCACTCGATTCACTGAATGCTTTTGTACATTTTCATTTTGAGGTCTCTGTCTCACCACTGTCAATTTCTCACAATTAGGAGTAATTGACTTGTGCATGTACTTGAATTAATAAAAAAACTGACTGTACAGAATATTGCTGGGATCGGATTATTACAGTTTCTGTCAAAACTTTTTTGTGAAATGTTTTTATTATAAATGCAATTTTGTTATGTAATGTTATACAACTGCAAATACTGTATAATACTGAAAAAATACTGTAGTATACTTTGGTATTTATTATAGTAAATTATAGCATACTGTCTGTATATTATACATTTTGTTAATGAATACACACTTTTTTAGTAACTGATTGTTACTTTTAAAACACTATATTGAATTTAGTTTATTAAAGTATACTACAGAATTTGTCATGTGGGTTCTTTAGGAAACTTTGAATAGTTAAAACCCATATGAAATAATACTGTATACTTTAGTGCTTACAATAGGAAACTGTAGTAAAATGTAGTGTACTATATAGCATTTTATAGTAAATAATATATACTTCATTAAAGTATACTGCAGTATGTTTACTATAGTAGTTTTAATTAGTGAATTTATAATATTTGGCCTAGTAAATAATGTAGTTTATTTTAATATTTACCATAGTAAGGTTCAAATTTAAACAACTATAGTATCCAGGAATTGTAGTAACACTGTTAACCCAGATATTGTCTTTATTTAATAAAGAAAACATCACTTAAAATTTCTTTTTTTGGACATATCTAAAAAAGTTTGTTTATTAAACTTCATTAAACTAAAACATTCTAGTAAAAAAAAACTTAAAATGATCAGTACACACTCTAAAAATGTCTGGGTTATTTTTTAACCCATAATGGGTTGCAACTGGTAAATATTGGACAGAACCCACAACTGGGTTAATTACTCAACGTTGGGTTGTTGTTATGAAACCATGGGCTATAGTAACCCATCAGTTGGATGGGTCAATGTTAACCCAATGGTTTGTTCTGTCCAATATATACCCAACATTGCTTAAAAATAACCCAATTTAGAGTGCATGTTTGTGCCTGAATATTTGGATTATTTATGCTTTTTCACAAAATAAGAACTGATAAATACTTAAATATTTGTTAATAAAATGTCATAGCATAGAGGGTCTTATTATATTAATGTTGTTTTGTTGTAAATGAGCATTTTGCGAAGTCACTTTTCAGGTGATCAGTGTTTACTTATGAACCCTGTTCAGCACATTATATTGTATTCTCTAGTACTGACAATTCATGTCAAAAACAGCTTTGTATGTGTTTCTGTGAAGAATCAAGTTTATATTAACCTATAGTCAGTCATACATTTGTTGTTATACCATTTGTAACACCAAAAGTAATCTAAAGTAAAAATAGAAAATCTTTGAACTTAATTAAATATGTGGAGATGTTGGACAGAGAAATTGATATTACAAAATTAAAATAACTAAGTTACTGAACTAGAAATTTTAAGTTAAATGTACTATTTTTTGTTCAATTTAATAGTTATTTTAAAAACATATCCTCAAAAAAGTTCATAATGTGAACTAATGCTTTTAGTAAAGACTACTAATGCCAACTTGATTTGTCTGCTACACCCACTAAAGGTTCTATGTTAATACAACTTAACCTGTTTAGCTTCACCCTGTGTAAAAAATAAATGATTTAGTGCAACGTGTGTCTAGTAAAGTCAACTAATTCAGTGAAATAAAAGTATACTACTGTATATAGTAGTAATTACTACACTTTGTTAATCAATGCGTACTATGAATTATAGTGAGTTGTATGTATATACAGTACCGTAAATGTAGTATATACAGTACCATACTATAGTAAAGTTATAGATTTTAAGAATTTTACTAGTAGATGTTTACTATAGTAAATCCTAAAATGTACTATGGGACTTTTTTATGTAGGAAGTTTTTAAGAGACTATCTGCTGATATCTATATAAAAAATGTAGGGCTGTCAAAAGATTAATATCGATTAATCGCATCCAAAATAAAAGTTTGTGTTTACATAACATATGTGTGTGTACTGTGTATAATTATTATTTATATATAAAAACACACCCTATCATGTATATATTTAAGAAAAAATTGTTATATTTATATATAAAATATTTATATTTATATATAATATAAATTATAGAAATGTATATACAGTATTTAAATGCAAATATTTCTTAAATATATACATGAATGTGTGTGTATTTATATATACATAATATTTATACACAGTACACACACATATGCTATGTAAACACAAACTTTTATGTTGTATGCGATTAATCGCGATTAATCTTTTGACAGCCCTAAAAAAATTATATATTTACTATAGTAAATTGTAGTAAAATGATACTAGCCTATAGAATTCTGTAGCCTAGTATTAAGTTACATAGTCAGCTGATAAACTGTAAATTACGGTGACCAGATTTTTAAAAATGACAAGTGGAGACATGTCCTAGTTCAATTGTCCAAATATAATTGAAATCTTATTTGTTATTATCAATGAATTTGCAAAATGCGGACAATACAATACGGTTTTCGTCTTTTTATTGTTGTGGTTTTAAGGAGAAGGGTCACCTTACTGTAGAGTATACATTAATATTTACTATGGTAAAGTTCAAAAACACTACATATACAGTATATTAAAGTACTACAATATTGTTTTTATGTGGTTAGTTTAAGATATTTTTATTTGCTGCTTTATGGGAGTACATTTTTGAAACCTATTTGAAAAAAAAAACTTTAGTATACTTCACTATTTACTACACTGAACAATTGCTGTAGTTATGCAGCTATTTGCCAGTAACTTGCTGTAGATTTACATTTATGTTATTTACTAGCAACACTTTGCATGAGGCTGTTATTTTACTTTAATATTCATTTAACTTTAAACAAACTTTTGCCTAACATACACTTAAATCTAAAGTTACTGGTAAACAGCTAAAAGTTATACTGTCATCATGGCCGTAGCCAGCTATGAGGTCACAGAGGTCCGGACCTCGGTAATTTTTTTCATATTAAAAAATAAAATTTAAAGTTCTCTGAATGACTAATTAGTTTTTCAAAACGAATCCGCATAAATTATTTAGTTTGGACAGTTTACTGTATAGTTTAGTGTAAAATGACGAAGACTGGCTTAAGCTGTTACGGCGCGGGTACAGAATTTGCAGTGTTGCCAGATCCCATCGTTAAAAACCCTCTTTAGACTTAGTGTTTAGCAATTAATGTGACCCTTTGACACTATCTATAAAGTGATTGTTAGGTGAAGGTTAGTATTAGCAATTTCACTGATTTATTTCTGAAATACAAGGTTTGGACGAACTTTGTTTTTAAGGCCAATTATTTTTGCTTGTTTTTCGTACTAATATCTGGCAACATGGAAACTGAAAGTTATCAAATAAGACGCATGATTCAGCGCAAGCAGGTTATTGCTGATACTACATTCAGTAAGATAAAAGCAGTAATCATCATAATTGTGTCTGTAAGAGTATCAACAACACTATCGAAAAACAGAAAACAACTCTGGTACAAAGATGCACTCTTAGAACGTATGTGTTAAAAACAACACATTAGTGAATCCCTCAGCTCTGTGTTATTATTGAAACAACACATTTTGTGTTACTTTTAACACAACTTGTGTTATATTTTAACACAAAATCAACACAAAATGACACATAATGTGTTAAAGTTTAACGCACAAAGATGTGTAAAAAATTAACACATCCTTTCTAAGAGTGTGTAGAAGAATTGGGTTTAAATAAAATATGCCAAATATGTTAAAACACGTAGCCTAGCATAAAACGGTAAAGCTAATCTCAACAAAACATAAGCATTAAGAATTCTGTTATTTCATTGAATTTAGAAGTTAACCTTTAACAAAGTCATGCTGAAAACAATAAGAGCACTAAACAAGTACTTGTTTAAAATCTTGTAACGTTTTTGTTATGAGATATTGCTTATTAAAATGATTACAAAAATAAACATTGTTGCATGAAAAAGTAATAAATAATCCAGCAGTCCCAGTCCATCCCCCAAAACCAAGTTTGTACCCAAAGTGTAAAAAAGTAAAGACAGAATATTTTAGATCCCAGGAAAAAAATTAAGTATGCTTCAATGTAGTTAAACCACTTTAATACTAGCAAGTACATTTGTAAGTTATGTAAAGTTATGCTACAAATATACTTAATAAAAGTAAAGATCTACTTGAGCAGTACTTCAGTTTACCTGAAAAAGTAAGAATACCAGTACCAACTAGATTTTTATTGAAATAAATGATGTTTCAAAATAACACTTAGAGGTTTTTAACTTAATTTTAAGAAGTACTAAAAACAAATGTGATATATAAACCACAAAATGAGTGCACGAAAATAATACATTTACTAAGTGTACTTAAAAATTGTATTTTATTTAAGTGCACTTTTTTCTCATGAGTTAACTCTTAACACTCCACCCTGGACCTCGGTAATTTTCAAACCCTGGCTACGGCCATGACTGTCATTTCTACAGACATTTTTAACAGTGTATGCCATGGTAAGGTATAAAAATTTACCATGAATGTTAATAGTTTACTACAGTATTTTTTCATGTGGAGGCCTATTTTTTCCAATGCCCAATTTATTGGACAAAACAGTCCACACCATGAGGGAATTGATTTTTACAGGGCAAATTACTTAAAAGCACTAATAACACACGATAGCCCTGAACAGGCTTTGAAATGAATAGCTCTGTGTGTATTTAATATCCTGAAATGAAGGGGCGGGCTGTTCCTACATTTCCTCCTCTGACCCTCCGCTACCCCTGCCAACTGGACACGCGTGGGAAACACGCAACAAGCCTCGCTGAGGAAACACCACCATTATTTTCTCGCTTGATTCAAAGGTAAATAAGCTTGCATGTTTATAAACAAGCGTGCATTTACATATGATGACTTTGGCGCCTGTCCTAAACACCATACGGCACGAGAGCAGGTGGTTTTAGCAAAACCAGGATGAAATCACAGCACGCAGGTTTGATTTTGTCTTCGTAACGTAGATTGCGTTTGTTCACGAGGAAGTGTCGATTAAAGTAACAGAAAGATTTGCACTGCGTTTTGAGGAAAACCAGGCCAAAGTCCAGCATATAAGAAAATCAGCTTTATTAAAAACGCGATGTTTTGAGACAGTCAGATACGATTGCGTTCAAGAGGACGTGATTTTTACGTGATTTAAACGTAAAAAATAAGCATTTTTGCTTTTAAATCGCTTACAGTAACAGAGCGAAAGTTAAAACGGCTCGATTTAAATGCATCAAGATGTGGTTGTGGTAACTCTTAAAGTTACCATTAGGCTGCACGATACCGAAGAGAACCGCGATATGCAAAACGACGCGATAAACGATGCAACACGATAATGATTTTAATAAATAAAGTTTAAAGACTAAAACTTATATAACAAACATGTTTCTTTCACACCATCTTCTACGTCAGAAAACGGAAAAATCCTGCAAAAGCTGGTAGCTGGTTTTAGTTGGTTTAAGGTGGCAGTAAAGGGTTTAAGCTGATCCTCCCAGCCTGGCAAAGCTGGTCAGCTAAGGCCAGCAAGACTAGCTTAAAAAGTGACCAAAACACATCTAGACCAGCTTAAAAAGTGACCAAAACACAGCTACCAGCTTAAAAGTGACAAAACACAGCTAGACAGACCATCTTAAAAAGTGACCAAAACACAACTAGACCAGCTTAAAAAGTGACCAAAACACAGCTACCAGCTTAAAAGTGACAAAAACGCAGCTAAACCAGCTTAAAAAGTTACCAAAACACAACTAGACCAGCTTAAAAAGTGACCAAAACACAGCTACCAGCTTAAAAGTGACAAAAACGCAGCTAGACCAGCTTAAATAGTGACCAAAACACAACTAGACCAGCTTAAAAAGTGACCAAAACACAGCTACCAGCTTAAAAGTGACAAAACACAGCTAGACAGACCATCTTAAAAAGTGACCAAAACACAACTAGACCAGCTTAAAAAGTGACCAAAACACAGCTACCAGCTTAAAAGTGACAAAAACGCAGCTAGACCAGCTTAAAACGTGATCAAAACACAGCTAGACCAGCTTGCCACACCAGCAATACCAGCTAAAAACAGACTGATGTGGCAACAAATATGTTTGTTGTTGCTTTGATCTTAAATATTGATCTCAAACATTCAGATTAGATTTTTTCAATATTTTATATGAAGAGTTTCGTTGCAAAATGAGATAAATCCATTTTTTAACATTTTTGTCAAAACATGTTTATTATTATGTTATCATGTTATTATTTTGTTTTATGGTGCTACTTAGCTGTATTTTTTAAGTCATGAAGGTTTAAATCAAAACAAACCAACTGCAGTTGAATTGAAATTAATTGGAATGCACAACCAAAAAACGAGATTTCTGAACAATTAAAAAAACGGTGGTTATCTCGGTTATCTGGTGAGCTGTTTTTTTTTGTTTAAACTGGTGTAGCAAGCTGGACTAGCTGTGTTTTAGTCACTTTTTAAACTGGTCAGACCAGCTGACCCACCAGCTTGACCAACTTTGCCAGGCTGGGAGGACCAGTTTAAACTAGCCAGCTAAAACCAGCTACCAGCTTGTGCTGGTCTTAGCTGGATTTTTTAGTAGAAAATAGGTAATTGAATACTTGTAGTAACCCATAACAATACAATTGAGTCTCAAAACCACCCCATGCCTCTTGATAGTTTCTATATCAGGCAATAATAGATGCAAATGCAAGGAATTTAAAATCCTAAATACAGTTTCAAACCTGAAATATATGTGTCTGGTTTGAAGTCCATCACAAACATTAAAGATCTGTATTATTTACTGCTCAGTGTAGGTATAGATTATAGTCTAGATAAGCACTCTAAGTGATTGCAGCGAGGGCTTTCTCCATACATTTACAGTACACAAATCAATACATCCCCCAGTCAACATGATGGGTCCTACTAGACACTGAAAATCCACGCTATAAAATCCATTATAGCAAGATCTTTTTATAAAACGTTCTAATTTTGTGTTTTGTAATGTAACGTGTCAGTCATCTTTCTAATGTGTTAGTTGGAGTGTGTGTAGTATTGTGTGTTTGACTCGGTTTTCAAGTCAAACACCCCCATTTTAATGGCCGTGCATGGCTGCTGTTTTGACATGCGACGCCTCCACAGCGCGCTAGGCCTTGTGACAGCTCATGTCGGTTGTCTGCAGTATAAACCCATGGGCCACAGCTTTTAATTAACACGCCAGAGTAAAAAACAGCGTTTGACTGCCATCTTTCCACGAGCCTCTGCCCACTTCTTTCTGTACCACTTTGCCATTTAAATACACAAGAGTTTTTTTCTGATATGAACAACCACAATTTTAGGAGAACTAACTTTAAGTGTATCTGATTTCATCTTATCTTACAGGAGAGATGGGCAAAATATATAAGGATGAACAAGGCGACTGGATTACAGTCTGTCTCAAATACCTCCTCTTTGTTTTCAACTTCCTGTTCTGGGTGAGTTCCACAATCTTTCCAATTTACAATCATGTGAATTACCTGTTATTTTAGTGCATTAAATGTCGACATGAAATGAAATATAATCATATATATATTAGTGATGCACCGATGTATCGGCCGCCGGTATTTATCGGCCGATTTTTGATAAATTTGAAACCATCGGCAATATCAAGAGAAAGGAGGATACCGATTGTTTATTAATTAACTGCATAAAGAAATCCATTATATGTAAAAAATGAGTTAAAGTTTGTTAATAAAATTAATGCTGAATAGCAAAAGCACCTTTGAAGGTCTTCATGCTGTCTTATTATATTTGTTTTAGCTTAATATGTGCCTCTCTTATTATGTTGGTCAGTTGAATGTTAATAAGATCCAATCCATGTTCAGTAAAAATAATTTGATGCAGAAATAAACTAGCTAAAAGACCAACTGTATAGTATTGTATACAAGTGTTTAAAATCGGTATCGGCATCGGTATCGGCCAGAAGTTGTCTGTTTAAATCTGTATCGGCCCAAAAAAATCCTATCGGTGCATCCCTAATATATATGTTCTTCATCTTATTTTGCAAAGTTTATCACTCCACAAAGTAAAAGAAAGTTTGTCAGTGTAATCTTTAAACCTTATAAACCTCCTGGGTCTGTTTTGTAAACATAACTTAAACCAGTCTAAGCGAGTTCAGGTCATTAACTCAATGATCTACTCATATCAGTTCTTAAGTTAGGGGTTCATGAATAGGGGTGGAAAATGACTTCAGCTTGAGAAAAATGAGAAAGTGGGTATGCATGTGAGAAAGAGATGTTGATTCATCCATAATTTAGATGTGAATCTTGCTCCATCATCTGCATTGATGGATTTGGCAGGCACGTCTATCCAAAGAGAATTAGCAGTGCATTTTATCATTTCATGCATTTTTTTGTGAATCAAACCAAGATGCTGGTATTTCTAGCTACATGCGTCACTAGTTAAGCTATAAAAACATCTCCTTTATCTGCA